>NC_092039.1:46815386-47025885 GCF_003086295.3 Arachis hypogaea | reverse complement strand
TAGGAGCTAGTTTATTATAAATAGAACATTTATCTATTGTATTAGATATCGTTGATCACTTTAGGTCTTTGATCAGTCGGTCTTGTGACCACATGGGGCTGGCCATTTCGGCCATGCTGAACCTTTGCTTGTGTATTTTTCAACGGTGGAGTTTCATGCACACCACAGATTAAGGGTGTGGAGCTCTGCCTGTTACCTCAAGTATTAATGCAATTCTATTCTCTTTTATTCAAATCTTTTTATTTATTCCAAGATATTCATTCGTACCCAAGAACATGATGAATGTGATATAAGTAACCCTCATTATCATTCTCACTTATGAACGCACGTGATTGACAACCACTTCCGTTCTACCTGCAACAGAGCTTGAGTGTGTATTCTCTTAGATTCCCCAACAGAATCTTCGTGGTATAAGCTAGATAGATGGCGGCATTTATGAGGATCCGGAAAGTCTCACCTTGTCTGTGGTATTCCGAGTAGGATCCTGGGAATCCGGAAAGTCTAACCTTGTCTGTGGTATTCCGAGTAGGATTCCGGTAATGAATGACTGTGACGTGCTTCAGACTCGCAAGTGCTGGGCGTTAGTGACAGACGTAAAAGAATTAAGGGATTCTATTCCAGTAGGAGCGGGAACCAACCAGTGATTAGCCGTGCTGTGACAGAGCGCGTGAGCGTAGTTTTTCACTGCGAGGATGGGATGTAGCCATCAACCATGGGTGATGCCTCCAGACGATAGCCATGCGAGTGACAGCCGCAGAGGATCATTTTCCCGAGAGGATTGAAGTAGCCACCGCTGATGGTGAACCCCTATACACAGCTTGCCATGGAAAGGAGTAGAAGGATTGAGTTGAGAAGTGGGAAAGCAGGCGTCTTGAGCCATACAGTATCTCCATTCGCTTACTGAAATTCCCACCAATGAATTGCATAGTATTCTATCCCTTTTATTATTTATTTTCTTATTTCTATTTTCGACCATAAATCAATTTAATCTGCCTAACTGAGATTAAAGGTGCCATAGCTTGCTTCATACCAACAATCTCTGTGGATCGACCCTTACTCACGTAAGGTTTATTACTTGGACGACCCCGTACACTTGCTGGTTAGTTGAACGGAGTTGTGTTCACTCGTGCCAATTTCAAATTCCCATAATTTTACAATGAGTACAACTTAAAGAATATGGATCACAATTTCGTCCACCAGTTAACGTGGCTCTAACGTAGTAGTGATGCATCTTCCAAGTTAGTGACAAAAGTGAGTTTCACTAATGTTGGCTCCTTGATCTCAACTCCACGTTAACTTTCACGTTAATGGTCTTAACGTGAAGTTAATGTAGGCAATGCTAGTTGGTCCACATTTAGTGACAAAAGTGAGTGTCACTAACGTTGGCTTTTGTTTTCCTCTTCCACGTTAGAGTTCATGTTAACTAAGTAACGTGACTCTTAACGTGGATCATTGCCAAGTTTCCAACGTTAGTGGTGTTCACTTTTACCACTACGTTGAGAAAAACATTATTGGTGTTCACGTTTTCTCTTAACGTTGGAGTTCTCTTTTGCTTCTATGTTAACTACCACGTTAACTTAGTTAACGTGGCAAGTACGTGAGCTTATGGATGGCTTCACAGGCGTTATTGGTGATCACTTTTCTCATTAACGTTGCAGCTTTTTTACCATTCCACGTTAGTGTTCATGTTAACTAGGTTAACGTGAATACTTAATGTGGGTTCTTCCTTGCTTCCTTTGCCCTGAAATCAAGCAATTAAAGTGCATCAAAGCTCTAGCCAAAGTCATGAGATTAGGCATTGATGCCAGGGCATCTTGGCTAGTTTTACTAGCCATTTTTTGTATGCTTTAGGATGGTTTCATGCATTTTCTTAGGAAATATCAAGTATTTGGTGAAAATGCAAGCAAACATTGTGAATTTTAAAATGATTTCATGAGAATTATGCATGAATTGAATGATAAATTGGATGAATGCATGATCCCATGATTAAGAGCAAGACTTTGATGCACTTTGTTTGATTGATTTCAGGGTAACAAGAAGCAGAGAAGAGCCACGTTAGTGGCTACGTTAGTGCCACTAACGTGGCCGTTAATGTGGAAAGAAAAGAGAAGCCCCAACGTTAATGAGAAAGTTAGTGGCATTACTTTGAGAAGAGGAGAGCATGGAACGTTAGTGGTAAAAGTGAACGCCACTAACGTTTGCGAAGCAAAGAAGGCCTACGTTAGCTTTCACGTTAGTTACATTAATGTGGGAACTAACGTGGAAGGAAAGGGAAACGCCAACGTTAGTGGAAAAGTGAGTGCCACTAACGTTTACGAAGAAAAAAAGACCCACGTTAATGGCCATGTTAACTACATTAATGTGGTAGTTAACGTGGAAGGAAAGGGAGATGCCAACGTTAGTGGAAAAGGTGATCTCCACTAACATTTTCAAGCAAAAAGACCCACGTTAATGGCCACGTTAACTACATTAACGTGGTAGTTAACATGGGCAAAAGTCTCACCTGCAGCCTGACCATGCCTTTTTCAATAAGAATAACTTGAGCCACAGCTCCAAATGAGGTGATTCCAAGATTGGAAAGTCAGATTCAGGCTTTCCAAGCATATATGGCACTACAAGGTGGACACTGAATTTGAGGGAGAAAACCTGCCCCGAAGTGCAAAGATGGACATAGTACAACCTGAGTAAGGCTAGCTGACCTCTCACCTTCCAAAAGTGTAACTCGGCTGTAGAGCTCCAAATATGCGCTTGAATAGGATTGGAAAGTAGACATCCAGGACTTTCCACAATATATAATGGTATGGGGTGAACATTGAGTTTGAGCTCCAGAACCTGGCAATATTAAGCCCCTGATCGCTAGCATTATTGTGACTTACGTTTTCCAGTAACACTAGCAACTATGCTAGCGACCATGTCTACTTCAAAGGAGCATAACATGAGTTACAGGTTGCGTTAGAAAGATGCATTTATAGCTTTCCAAAGATATATAATAGTCTATAGTGGGCATCAAAATTGGAGCACAAACTAGAGGCATCTTTTAATCCCCAAAATACCAATTGGTAACAAGTGCAACGTTAGCCACAATAACTTTGGCATTAACGCCACACTTGTGGCGTTAGTGTGGCTAGCGTAGCACTAACTTCAGTTTGTAATTTAGGAGAGCCTATATAAAGGCCTTAGTTTGTACATTCAAGACAGGCTATAGATTGGAGATTGAAGAGGGGTCTTCGGACTCCCTCCCCTCACACACTTTTCCTTCTCTTTCTTTTTCTTTGTACTTTTCATTTATGAATTTGGAAGTTTCAATGTTAGTTTTAATCTTCATCTTTACTTTTCTGCACTTCCTTCTTTTCTATTTTGGTAGAGCAATGATCAACAACTCTTTTCATTGGTAGAGAGCTCTATTGTGATTCAATGGATCAATGTATTCTTATTCGTCTTTTTTCTTTTCTCTTGATTTTTGAGAGAGCTTTGATCTTCATCCAATGGGTAATTCTGGAAGAGAAATTGCTCATACTTGGATTTCCTCGGAACCTTGGAAGAGGAATGAGAAAATCATGCTAGAAATGCTCTCTCACATTGGATTAGGTTGGGAGTTGGATGGATATTGTGACATTTAATCCTACCAATACTTTGATCTATGAATGTGTGTGGTATAATCAGTGACCAAACTTCATCTCTTCCCATGAGTGATCGGGGTAAAACTTGTCTCTCAACAAATTCCCATTTGGCAAGTGTACCGAATTTGTTGTCAAGTAAAACTCACAATAGAGTGAGGTCGAATCCCACAGGGATTGATTGATCAAGCAACTTTAATTAGAGGAATGATCTAGTTGAGCGAATCCATGAATAGAGTTGATAATTGCAGAAATTAAAATGGCGAGAAAGTAAATGACTGAAAGTAAATAGCAGAATTGTAAATGAGAATGGGGGAATTGCTCATAAAAGTAAATTGCAGAAAATAAAGAGAATGGGTAAGATCAGAAATGGGGAGTTCATTGGGCTTAGGAGATGTTGCATTCTCCGGATCAATTTCATTTTCATCTCTTCCTCAATCAATGCACTCATTGATCTCCTTGGCAATCTTAAGTGATTGAATCACAATTTCTTGCAATTCAATCTCTCAAATCTTGATCAATAGCCAATTCCTTGGTCAATTGCTCATGAGAAGAGATGAAGTGTGGTCACTGATTATACCACATGCACTTCCCAAATCAAATGCTTAGAGGGTTATAGCCACATACCTATCCACACTCAATTTGGTCCAGCATGAGAAAGCATTTCTAGCTAATCTCTTCATTCCTCTTTCAAGGATCCGAAGAGATCCATGTTTGAATAGCTTCTTTTCCAAGATAACTATCCAATTGGATGAAGATCGAAAGCTTTCAAGTAAAATCAAAAGGAAAGATAGAAGAAGAATAAGAAAATTAGTATTGATCCATCAAATTACAACAGAGCTCCCTAACCCAATGAAAGGGGTTTAGTTGTTCATAGCTCTAGAAATCAAAATCAAAGATGGAGAATACATGATAAAGCTAGAAGTGTCAAGAAAGTAAATACAAAGAGTAGTCCTCTTTCCTAGCTCCTCCCAAAAGCTCCTCTCTATTTCAAAACTACTCTTATATATACTACTCTTCTCAGCTTCTAGTTAGCTCTTCAAGTCTTGGGCCTCTGGATCTTTGAGCTTGAAGCAGTTCCTTTCTTCAATTGGGCTTGGCTTACTTGCAGAGAGAAAGTGTGAAGTGGGCAGAGACATTAGCTCAAGACGTTAGGGGTGTTTAACATTTGATGAAAATACAAGTTCGAGAACGTTAGTGACACTTAACATTGTCACTAACGTTGCCATGCACCCCTTTGCCTCACGTTAAAGCCCACGTTAACTGTGTTAACGTGGCTTTTAACTTTGCCTTGCTAGCCTTCGAGAACGTTAGTGACACTCAACATTGTCACTAACGTTCAAGTGTGCCCCTTCTTGCTTCACGTTAAAGCTCACGTTAACTAGGTTAACGTGGCTTCTAACGTGGCTTTTGCCAACCTTCGAGAACGTTAGTGACACTCAACATTGTCACTAACGTTCAAGTGTGCCCCTAGGTCTCACGTTAGAGTCCATGTTAACTGGGTTAATGTGGCTTCTAACGTGGCCATTCTTAGCCATCCCAACGTTAGTGACAATGTTGAGTGTCACTAACGTTGGCTCATTCTTCATTCCTCATCGTTAGCTTTCATGTTAACCAAGTTAACGTGGATGTTAACGTGGCTCTTGGAGGTTGTGTGGTTGCTCCAATGTTAGTGACAATGTTGAGTGTCACTAACGTTGTCGACAACTCTCCATCTCTTACGTTAGCTCCCACGTTAACCAAGTTAACGTGGGAGTTAACGTGGCTCTTTGCACCTTAGGCCAACGTTAGTGACATTGTTGAGTGTCACTAACGTTGGCTTCTCTTCCCCCTTTAACGTTAGAGGCCACGTTAACTAGGTTAACGTGGCTCTAATGTGGCCATTTGTGAGCAATTGCCAACGTTAGTGACAATGTTAAGTGTCACTAACGTTGGCTCAACTTCTCTTCTCCACGTTAGAGTTCACGTTAACTTAGTTAACGTGACTCTTTAACGTGGGCATGATGGCTTTTGAGAGTATTTTTGGCAATCACTTTTCTCCTTAACTTTGCAAGTTACCTCCCATTCCTTGCTTCCTTTGGTCCTGAAATCAAGCAATAGAGTGCATCAAAGTTCTAGTCCACGTCATGGGTAATGCAATATACAATTTTGTCATTAAAATCATGCAAAATCCTCATGAAATAATGTAAAATGCACAATGTATGCTTGAATCAAGGTCTGAGTGAATATTTGCCCAAAACTAACTTATTTCCTAAGAAAATGCATGAAATTACCTAAAAACAGTAAAGAAAAGGTCAGTGAAACTGGCCAAAATGCCCTGGCATCACAACACCAAACTTAAAGCTTGCTTGTCCCTAAGCAAGTATTGGAACAAGAGAATGATGAATGGAATCTCCAGAGAAATGAGTCATTCATGTGGAAGTCATATTACTGATTTTATGGTGGTTTCATGCATAGCAACTTAGGTTCATTCCACTACTGGCTTTCAGACCTTTATCATCTCCTAAAATACTCACTTTGTTATATCCCATGAGACCTTTATTTATTGATCCTTTTATTGTTATTTCAGGGGCTTATTTGTGTTTTTAGGCTAAGTGTTTTGTAAGGGGGCAACTCTTTAGGATAAGCTTTCAGCCAACACTCCTGAACCAGTTGGTTCAAGGTGCTAGGTGTTGAAGCACCCCTAAGGACTTACTTGCTCAAGTCTCTCCCCATACATACACACCACAGCATATAGTTTATTTATTTCTTTCCTTCAGACCTTGGTGTCTAGCACCTCTTTGGGTTACTAAATGCTCTGTGGTGAGGGTTACTCTTGATAGTGGATTTTCAGCTGATAATCCCGGGTTAGTTAACCCAAGTTACCAGGTGATGAAGCACCCCAAAGAGCTTATTCATCCAAGTAGATCCCTCACACAGGAGTACCACAGACACATGTCTTAGGGTACATCATTGGTGCCTAGCCTTATTGCTTACTCTTTTTCTTTTGTTTTTCACTTCCATTGTTCTTTCCCTTTTCTCTTATTAGGATCTTGTTGTTATCTTAATCTCATGGGTATATCAAAAGTAAAGCATTCAGGATAGATAGATGTCATCCTAACCTTGTGGTTGAACCAACTTAGCTAACTTATGACTACCCCCAAAGATTCATGAATGCACTTCCACATTATGAGCCATACTCTTCTCTTTTAAAACATAAAACATTCCCTTCTTCAAACAAATAGACAAGCTTACAAGTAAATAAGGGAAAGATGCAGTGACACTTAAACCAGAATCACAGACCATGCTCAACAACAAGGTAGAGTAAAAAAAAAAACATGTTTAGGCCTCACTGGTAATCATTAATCAAGATTGCATTTGAGCTTCCAATGTTCGAACTGTAAATATATGGAATTAAGTGACAATACAACCTTCATGTGACAACTTCTAATCGCCTTCTTTTCGTTCTCCTCTTGCTCTTTGCTTCCTTGAGCGAAGGGCACCATAAGGTTCCTGTAAAGTTATTGGAAGTTGCTTGTTCCCAAAGCACTTGAGGAATAATTAGCTTGCATGTGCTTGTGTCTTATGAACTTGATTTGGTGTGTGAACACCAAACTTAGTTCCTTGTTTAGTACAGAATCTTGCACATACGCTGATGGTGCGCGAAATTGTGAACAATACTTTTTCACAACTCTCATAATCCCCGGTCATGAACCCCAAAACTTGGTGTTCAATACCATGGCATTACACAACTTCGCACAACTAACCAGCAAGTGCACTGGGTCGTCCAAGTAATAAACCTTACGCGAGTAAGGGTCGATCCCACGGAGATTGTTAGTATTGAAGCAAGCTATGGTCATCTTGTAAATCTTAGTCAGGCAAACTCAAATGGTAATGGTGATGAACGAAAATAACATAAAAGATAAAGATAGAGATACTTATGTAATTCATTGGTAGGAACTTCAGATAAGCGCATGAAGATGCCTTCCCTTCCGTCTCTCTGCTTTCCTACTGTCTTCATCCAATCCTTCTTACTCCCTTCCATGGCAAGCTTAAGCAAGGGTTTCACCGTTGTCAGTGGCTACCTCCCATCCTCTCAGTGAAAGCGATTGCATATGCTCTGTCACAGCATAGCGGAATTCATCTGTCGGTTCTCAATCAGGCCGGAATAGAATCCAGTGATTCTTTTGCGTCTGTCACTAACGCCCCGCCCTCAGGAGTTTGAAGCACGTCACAGTCATTCAGTCATTGAATCCTACTCAGAATACCACAGACAAGGTTAAACCTTTCGGATTCTCTTGAATGCTGCCATCAGTTCTCGCCTATACCACGAAGACTCTGATCTCACGGAATGGTTGGCTCGTTTGTCAGACGAGCACTCGGTTGTCAGGCGATCAACCATGCATCGTGCAATCAGGAATCCAAGAGATATTCACTAGAGCCTTGATCGCTTGTAGAACAAGAGTGGTTGTCAGTCACCTTGTTCATGAGTGAGAATGATGATGAGTGTCACGGATCATCACATTCATCAAGTTGAAGAACAAGTGATATATTGGAACAAGAACAAGCGGAATTGAATGGAAGAACAATAGTAATTGCATTAATACTCGAGGTACAGCAGAGCTCCACACCTTAATCTATGGTGTGTAGAAACTCCACCGTTGAAAATACATAAGCATGAGGTCCAGGCATGGCCGAATGGCCAGCCTCCCAATGATCTAAGAACTAAAATGTCCAAAGATGATCTAGAGATCTAAAGTGATCAAAAGATTTCTAATACAATAGTCAAAGGTCCTACTTATAGAAAACTAGTAGCCTAAGGTGTACAGAAATGAGTAAATGACATAAAAATCCTCTTCCGGGCCCACTTGGTGTGTGCTTGGGCTGAGCAATGAAGCATTTTTCGTGCAGAGACTCTTCTTGGAGTTAAACGCCAGCTTTAGTGCCAGTTTGGGCGTTTAACTCCCATTTGGGTGCCAGTTTGGGCGTTTAACGCTGGGATTTCTGAGGGTGACTTTGAACGCCGGTTTGGGCCATCAAATCTTGGGCAAAGTATGGACTATCATATATTGCTGGAAAGCCCAGGATGTGTACTTTCCAACGCCGTTGAGAGCGCGCCAATTGGGCTTCTGTATCTCCAAAAAATCCACTTCGAGTGCAGGGAGGTCAGAATCCAACAGCATCTGCAGTCCTTTTTGGTCTCAGAATCAGATTTTTGCTCAGGTCCCTCAATTTCAGCCAGAAAATACCTGAAATCACAGAAAAACACACAAACTCATAGTAAAGTCCAGAAAAGTGAATTTTAACTAAAAACTAACAAAAATATACTAAAAACTAACTAGATCATACTAAAAACATACTAAAAACAATGCCAAAAAGTATACAAATTATCCGCTCATCACAACACCAAACTTAAATTGTTGCTTGTCCCCAAGCAACTGAAAATCAAATAAGATAAAAAGAAGAGAATATGCAATGAATTCCAAAAACATCTATGAAGATCAGTATTAATTAGATGAGCGGGGCTTTTAGCTTTTTGCCTCTGAATAGTTTTGGCATCTCACTCTATCCTTTGAAATTCAGAATGATTGGCTTCTTTAGGAACTTAGAACCCAGATAGTGTTAATGATTCTCCTAGTAAAGTATGATGATTCTTGAACAAAGCTACTTATTGAGTCTTGGCTGTGGCCCAAAGCACTCTGTCTTCCAGTATTACCACCGGATACATACATGCCACAGACACATAATTGGGTGAACCTTTTCAGATTGTGACTTAGCTTTGCTAAAGTCCCCAATTAGAGGTGTCCAGGGTTCTTAAGCACACTCTTATTTGCCTTGGATCACAACTCTTATTTCTATTTTTTTTTTCGTTTTCTTCTCTTTTTTTTTCATAGCTTTTTCTTGCTTCAAGATTCATTTTTATGATTTTTCAGATCCTCAGTAACATGTCTCCTTTTTCATCATTCTTTCAAGAGCCAATCATTCATGAACCACAAATTCAAGATACATATGCACTGTTTAAGCATACATTCAGAGAACAAAAATATTGCCACCACATCAAAATAATTAACTGTTATAAAATTTAAAATTCATGCAATTCTTTCTTTTATCAATTAAGCACATTTTTATTTAAGAAAGGTGATGGATTCATAGGACATTCATAACTTTAAGGCATAGACACTAAGACACTAATGATCACAAGACACAAACATGGATAAACATAAGCATAAAATTCGAAAAACAGAAGAATAAAGAACAAGGAAATCAAGGAATGGGTCCACCTTAGTGATGGCAGCTCTTCCTTGCTCTTGAAGATCCTATGGAGTGCTTGAGCTCCTCAATATCTCTTCCTTGTCTTTGTTGTTCCTCCCTCATGATTCTTTGATCTTCTCTAATCTCATGAAGGATGATGGAGTGTTCTTGATGCTCCACCCTTAGTTGTCCCATATTGGAACTCAATTCTCCAAGGGAGGTGTTCAATTGCTCCCAATAGTCTTGTGGAGGAAAGTGCATCCCTTGAGGAATCTCAGGGATCTCATGATGAGTGGGATCTCTTGTGTGCTCCATCCTCTTCTTAGTGATGGGCTTGTCCTCCTCAATGGGGGTGTCTCCCTCTATGTCAACTCCCACTGAATAACAGAGGTGACAAATGAGATGAGGAAAGGCTAACCTTGCCAAGGTAGAGGACTTGTCCGCCACCTTATAGAGTTCTTGGGCTATAACCTCATGAACTTCTATTTCTTCTCCAATCATGATGCTATGGATCATGATAGCCCGGTCTATGGTAACTTCGGACCGGTTGCTAGTGGGAATGATTGAGCGTTGTATGAACTCTAACCATCCTCTAGCCACGGGCTTGAGGTCATGCCTTCTTAATTGAACCGGCTTTCCTCTTGAATCTCTCTTCCATTGGGCGCCCTCTTCACATATTACTGTGAGGACTTGGTCCAACCTTTGATCAAAGTTGACCCTTCTAGTGTAAGGATGTTCATCTCCTTGCATCATAGGCAAGTTGAACGCCACCCTCACATTTTCCGGACTAAAATCCAAGTATTTCCCCCGAACCATAGTAAGATAATTCTTTGGATTCGGGTTCACACTTTGGTCATGGTTCTTGGTGATCCATGCATTGGCATAGAACTCTTGAACCATCAAGATTCCGACTTGTTGAATGGGGTTGGTAAGAATTTCCCAACCTCTTCTTCGGATCTCATGTCGGATCTCCGGATATTCACCCTTTTTGAGTGAAAAAGGGACCTCGGGGATCACCTTCTTCAAGGCCACAACTTCATAGAAATGGTCTTGATGCACCCTTGAGATGAATCTCTCCATCTCCCATGACTCGGAGGTGGAAGCTTTAGCCTTCCCCTTCCTCTTTCTAGAGGTTTCTCCGGCCTTGGATGCCATAAATGGTTATGGAAAAACTAAAAGCAATGCTTTTACCACACCAAACTTAAAATGATTGCTCGTCCTCGAGCAAAAGAAGAAAGAAGAGAGTAGAAGAAGAAGAAATGGAGGAGAGGGAGATGGCTTTGTGGTTCGGCCAAAAGGGAGAAGAAGAAGTGTTGAAGGTGTGTGAAAATGAAGGAGTGAAGGAGGGTGTATATAGGAGAGGGGTAGAGATAGGTTCGGCCATTTGAGGGTGGGTTTGGGTGGGAAAGTGGTTTGAATTTGAAT
Source organism: Arachis hypogaea (assembly GCF_003086295.3). Lineage (NCBI taxonomy): Eukaryota > Viridiplantae > Streptophyta > Magnoliopsida > Fabales > Fabaceae > Arachis > Arachis hypogaea. Next base: position 47,014,612 of record NC_092039.1, on the reverse strand, counting down.
GGTGGGGTAGGTAGGGTTTTATGAAGGATGGATGTGAGTGGTGAAGAGAAAGATGGGATTTGATAGGTGAGGGGTTTTTGGGGAAGAGGTGTTGAGGTGATTGGTGAAGAAGAGAGAGAGTGGTAGGGTAGGTGGGGATCCTGTGGGGTCCACAGATCCTGAGGTGTCAAGGAAAAGTCATCCCTGCACCAAATGGCATTCAAAATCACGTTTTGTGCCATTTCTGGCGTTAAACGCCGGGATGGTGCCCATTTCTGGCGTTTAACGCCAGCATCTTGCCCTTCTCTGGCGTTTAACGCCAGTCTGGTGCCCCTTTCTGGCGTTAAATGCCCAGAATGGTGCCAGACTGGGCGTTAAACGCCCACCAGCTAACCTCACTGGCGTTTAAACGCCAGTGGGTGCGTCCTCCAGGGTGTGCTGTTTTTCTTCCTGTTTTTCATTCTGTTTTTGCTTTTTTCATGGATTTTGTGACTTTTTATGATCATCAACCTACAAAAGAGATAAAAATAACAAAAAAAAATAATTAATTATAAAACATTGGGTTGCCTCCCAACAAGCGCTTCTTTAATGTCATTAGCTTGACAGAGGACTCTCATGGAGTCTCACAGATACTCAGAACCGTGTTGGGACCTCCCAACACCAAACTTAGAGTTTGAATGTGGGGGTTCAACACCAAACTTAGAGTTTGGTTGTGGCCTCCCAACACCAAACTTAGAGTTTGACTGTGGGGGCTCTATTTGGCTCTGTTTTGAGAGAAGCTCTTCATGCTTCCTCTCCATGATGACAGAGGGATATCCTTGAGCCTTAAACACCAAGGATTCTTCATTCACTTGAATGATCAACTCTCCTCTATCAACATCAATCACAGCCTTTGCCGTGGCTAGGAAGGGTCTGCCAAGGATGATGGATTCATCCATGCACTTCCCAGTCTCTAGGACTATGAAATCAGTAGGGATGTAGTGGTCTTCCACTTTGACCAAAACATCCTCTACAAGTCCATGGGCTTGTTTTCTTGAGTTGTCTGCCATCTCTAGTGAGATCTTTGCAGCTTGCACCTCAAAGATCCGTAGCTTCTCCATTACAGATAGAGGCATGAGGTTTACACTTGACCCTAAGTCACACAAGGCCTTCTTGAAGGTCATGGTGCCTATGGTACAAGGTATAGAAAACTTCCCAGGATCCTGCCTCTTTTGAGGCAGTTTCTGCCTAGACAAGTCATTCAGTTCTTTGGTGAGCAAAGGGGATTCATCCTCCCAAGTATCATTTCCAAATAACTTGTCATTTAGCTTCATGATTGCTCCAAGGTATTTAGCAACTTGCTCTTCAGTGACATACTCATCCTCTTCAGAAGAAGAATACTCATCAGAGCTCATGAATGGCAGGAGTAAGTCCAATGGAATCTCTATGGTCTCAGTTTGAGCCTCAGATTCCCATGGTTCCTCATTGGGGAACTCATTGGAGGCCAGTGAGCGCCCAGTGAGGCCTTCCTCAGTGGCGTTCACTGCCTCTCCTTCCTCCCAAAATTCGGCCATGTTGATGGCCTTGCACTCTCCTTTTGGATTTTCTTCTGTATTGCTTGGGAGAGTACTAGGAGGGAGTTCAGTAATTTTCTTGCTCAGCTGACCCACTTGTCCTTCCAAATTCCTAATGGAGGACCTAGTTTCAGTCATGAAACTTTGAGTGGTTTTGATTAGATCAGAGACCATGGTTGCTAAGTCAGAGGTATTCTGCTTAGAACTCTCTGTCTGTTGCTGAGAAGATGATGGAAAAGGCTTGCTATTGCTAAACCTGTTTCTTCCACCATTATTATTGTTGAAACCTTGTTGAGGTCTCTGTTGATCTTTCCATGAAAGATTTGGATGATTCCTCCATGAAGGATTGTAGGTGTTTCCATAGGGTTCTCCCATGTAATTCACCTCTTCCATTGAAGGGTTCTCAGGATCATAAGCTTCTTCCTCAGATGAAGCTTCTTTAGTACTGCTTGGTGCATTTTGCATTCCAGACAGACTTTGAGAAATCATATTGACTTGTTGAGTCAATATTTTGTTCTGAGCCAATATGGCATTCAGAGTATCAATCTCAAGAACTCCTTTCTTCTGACTAGTCCCATTGTTCACAGGATTTCTTTCAGAAGTGTACATGAATTGGTTATTTGCAACCATTTCAATCAGTTCTTGAGCCTCAGTAGGCATCTTCTTCAGATGAAGAGATCCTCCAGAAGAGCTATCCAAGGACATCTTAGACAGTTCAGAGAGACCATCATAAAAAATACCTATGATGCTCCATTCAGAAAGCATGTCAGTGGGACACTTTCTGATTAATTGTTTGTATCTTTCCCAAGCTTCATAGAGGGATTCTCCTTCCTTCTGTCTGAAGGTTTGGACTTCCACTCTAAGCTTACTCAATTTTTGAGGTGGAAAGAACTTTGCCAAGAAGGCATTGACTAGCTTTTCCCAAGAGTCCAGGCTTTCTTTAGGTTGAGAGTCCAACCATGTTCTAGCTCTGTCTCTTACAGCAAAAGGGAATAGCATAAGTCTGTAGACCTCAAGGTCAACCCCATTAGTCTTGACAGTGTCACAGATTTGCAAGAACTCAGCTAAAAACTGATGGGGATCTTCCAATGGAAGTCCATGGAACTTGCAATTCTGTTGCATTAGAGAAACTAATTGAGGCTTAAGCTCAAAAGTTGTTTGCTCCAATGGCAGGGATAGAGATGCTTCTCCCATAGAAGTCGGGAGTAGGTGCAGTAAAGTCACCCAGCACCTTCCTTGCATTGTTGGCATTGTTGTTGTTTTCGGCTGCCATGAGTTCTTCTTCCTTGAAGAATTCGTTCAGGTTCTCTAAATAGAGTTGTGCTTTGGCTTCTCTTAGCTTTCTCTTCAAGGTCCTTTCAGGTTCAGGATCAGCCTCAACAAGAATACCTTTGTCTTTGCTCCTGCTCATAAGAAAGAGAAGGGAACAAGAAAATGTGGAATCCTCTATGTCACAGTATAGAGATTCCTTTAGGTGTCAGAGGAAAAGAAGAGTAGAAGACAGAAGTGGAAAATTCGAACTTAACAAAGGAGATGGAGTTCGAATTTTGCATTAAGGGATAGTGTTAGTCCATAAATAGAAGGATGTGAGAAGGAGGGAAGAGATTTTCGAAAATTAAGTGAAAAATTTGAAAACATTTTTGAAAAACATTACTTAATTTTCGAAAATGAAAATGGAAAAGGAATCAAGTGATTTTTGAAAAAGATTTTGAAATTAGAAATCAAAAAGATTTGATTGAAAACTATTTTGAAAAAGATGTGGTTAAGAAGATATGATTGGTTAAGAAAATATGATTAATTTTAAAAAGATGTGATTGAGAAGATATGATTTGAAAAACATTTTAAAAAGATTTGATTTGAAAATTAAAAACTTGACTAACAAGAAAAGATATGATTTAAACATTAAACCTTTCTCAACAGAAAAGGTAACATACTTGAAATGTTGAATCAAATCATTAATTGATAGTAAGTATCTTTAAAAATGGAAAGAAATTGATTTTGAAAAAGATTTGATTGAAAAATTGATTTGAAAAAGATTTGATTTTGAAAAGATTTTGAAAACTAAAAAAAAATTTGATTTGAAAACAAAATCTTCCCTTCTAGCCATCCTGGCGTTAAACGCCCAGAATGGTGCACATTCTGGCGTTTAACGCCCAAAATGCTACCCTTTTGGGCGTTAAACGCCCAACCAGGTACCCTGGCTGGCGTTTAAATGCCAGTCTGTCCTTCTTCACTGGGCGTTTTGAACGCCCAGCTTTTTCTGTGCAATTCCTCTGCTGTATGTTCTGAATCTTCAATTCTCTGTATTATTGACTTGAAAAGACACAAATTAAAAATATTTTTGGATTTTTTTTAATAATAAGAACAAATCAAAATGCAACAAGAATCAAATAACAATGCATGCAAGACACCAAACTTAGCAGTTTGTATACTACTGACACTAACAAAATGAAAATGCATATGAGACACTCAAAACACTCAAGTCAATAGAATTCAAAGATCAGAGCAAGTAAATCATCAAGAACATCTTGAAGATCACTAAGACATATGAATGCATGCAATTGACACCAAACTTAAGATGAGACACTAGACTCAAACAAGAAACATGCAATAATTTTTTGTTTTTATGATTTTGTAATTTTTTGTGTTTTTCGAAAATTAAGTGGAAAAAGGTATCAAAATTCTTAATGAGAATTCCAGGAATCAGTACAATGCTAGTCTAAGACTCCGGTCCAGGAATTAGACATGGCTTCACAGCCAGCCAAGCTTTCAAAGAAAGCTTCGGTCCAAAACACTAGACATGGCCAAAGGCCAGCCAAGCCTTAGCAGATCATTGCTCCAAAAGCAAGATTGATAAAAATCAACAAGCTTTTGTGGTGATAAGTTGAAACCTCGGTCCAATGAAATTAGACATGGCTTCTCAGCCAGCCAGATTTCAACAAATCATCATGAAACTCTAGAATTCATCTTCAAGAATTTCGAAAAAAAAAATAAATAAATAAATACCTAATCTAAGCAACAAGATGAACCGTCAGTTGTCCAAACTTGAACAATCCCTGGCAATAACGCCAAAAACTTGTTGTTGTTGCCGGATCTTGGCACTGATGTTACCAAAAGCTTGCTCAAAACTTGAACAATCCCCGGCAACGGCGCCAAAAACTTGGTGCGCGAAATTGTGAACAATACTTTTTCACAACTCTCATAATCCCCGGTCATGAACCCCAAAAACTTGGTGTTCAATACCATGGCATTACACAACTTCGCACAACTAACCAGCAAGTGCACTGGGTCGTCCAAGTAATAAACCTTACGCGAGTAAGGGTCGATCCCACGGAGATTGTTAGTATTGAAGCAAGCTATGGTCATCTTGTAAATCTTAGTCAGGCAAACTCAAATGGTAATGGTGATGAACGAAAATAACATAAAAGATAAAGATAGAGATACTTATGTAATTCATTGGTAGGAACTTCAGATAAGCGCATGAAGATGGCTTCCCTTCCGTCTCTCTGCTTTCCTACTGTCTTCATCCAATCCTTCTTACTCCTTTCCATGGCAAGCTTAAGCAAGGGTTTCACCGTTGTCAGTGGCTACCTCCCATCCTCTCAGTGAAAGCGATTGCATATGCTCTGTCACAGCATAGCGGAATTCATCTATCGGTTCTCAATCAGGCCGGAATAAAATCCAGTGATTCTTTTGCGTCTGTCACTAACGCCCCGCCCTCAGGAGTTTGAAGCACGTCACAGTCATTCAGTCATTGAATCCTACTCAGAATACCACAGACAAGGTTAGACCTTCCGGATTCTCTTGAATGCTGCCATCAGTTCTCGCCTATACCACGAAGACTCTGATCTCACGGAATGGTTGGCTCGTTTGTCAGACGAGCACTCGGTTGTCAGGCGATCAACCATGCATCGTGCAATCAGGAATCCAAGAGATATTCACTAGAGCCTTGATCGCTTGTAGAACAAGAGTGGTTGTCAGTCACCTTGTTCATGGGTGAGAATGATGATGAGTGTCACGGATCATCACATTCATCAAGTTGAAGAACAAGTGATATCTTGGAACAAGAACAAGCGGAATTGAATGGAAGAACAATAGTAATTGCATTAATACTCGAGGTGCAGCAGAGCTCCACACCTTAATCTATGGTGTGTAGAAACTCCACCGTTGAAAATACATAAGCATGAGGTCCAGGCATGGCCAAATGGCCAGCCTCCCAATGATCTAAGAACTAAAATGTCCAAAGATGATCTAGAGATCTAAAGTGATCAAAAGATTTCTAATACAATAGTCAAAGGTCCTACTTATAGAAAACTAGTAGCCTAAGGTGTACAGAAATGAGTAAATGACATAAAAATCCTCTTCCGGGCCCACTTGGTGTGTGCTTGGGCTGAGAAATGAAGCATTTTTCGTGCAGAGACTCTTCTTGGAGTTAAACGCCAGCTTTAGTGCCAGTTTGGGCGTTTAACTCCCATTTGGGTGCCAGTTTGGGCGTTTAACGCTGGGATTTCTGAGGGTGACTTTGAACGCCGGTTTGGGTCATCAAATCTTGGGCAAAGTAAGGACTATCATATATTGCTGGAAAGCCCAGGATGTCTACTTTCCAACGCCGTTGAGAGCCCGCCAATTGGGCTTCTGTAGCTCCAGAAAATCCACTTCGAGTGCAGGGAGGTCAGAATCCAACAACATCTGCAGTCCTTTTGGTCTCAGAATCAGATTTTTGCTCAGGTCCCTCAATTTCAGCCAGAAAATACCTGAAATCACAGAAAAACACACAAACTCATAGTAAAGTCCAGAAAAGTGAATTTTAACTAAAAACTAACAAAAATATACTAAAAACTAACTAGATCATACTAAAAACATACTAAAAACAATGCCAAAAAGTATACAAATTATCCGCTCATCAGCTGATAACTCATATCTTGTTGTTAACAGAACAATGATTAACTAAAGTCTAACTACATCTAAGTGGTTTCCCTCAATTGGTTAGAGCTAGCAATGTGTTTTGGGAGCAGGTGTAATTCTAACTAAATGTCCTTTTGGTGGAACACCAAACTTAGAATTACACTGTCTTTTTTGATTGTTCTGGTGTGAAACACCAAACATAGCTCCTTGCAATAAAGGGGAAACAACTTGTGATTTTTATTAAAATGAAGATGAAAATGACTACCTGAGGTTGGGTTGCCTCCCAACAAAGCGCTTTTTTTTATCGTCGCTAGCTCGACGTTACCCCCTTATTATGGTGGTTGGTAATGCTTGAAGTTTTCTCCTCTGGCAGTGGACTTGTATCCGTTGGTTGTATCAATGATCTCTACATGCTCCAAGGAGAGAACTCTGTTGATGGTGAAGACCTTAGGTAGCTGAGATGGTACAGTGGGGAGATTAGGGGGGATATCTGCGAAGTAGGCTGAGATTACTTTATCCCCTGGAGAGAAATCTTCCGTAGGAATCTTCTTGTTCCGCCACCCCCTTGGTACCTTCTTCTTCGCCCCTGGTGCTGTTTTCTTACTCCTGGTGGCCTCCTTCTTTGATGAGCTTTTGTTAATGTCCTCACAAACTTCTGGTGGCTTAGGTTCCTCCAATTTTTCCTTGACCTGTGGCACTTGCTGCTGGCCTTGTCCATCAACCCAGTGAATCTCAGGATGAGTTGGTTGCGCTTCAGTGCTTGCTTCTTCCTTTAGTATCTCATGATGCCCTTTGCTCGGTTCTTTGTCCTCTTCATCTTTTTCCAGTGAGAGTTCGAAAATACTGAAGCTCAGTTGTTCATCATGGATCCTTAATATTAGCTCCCCTTTCTCCACATCTATGAGTGCTCTAGCAGTAGCTAGAAATGGTCTCCCCAATATGATTGGGTGCAGGTGACTCTCTTCCATGTCCATGATGACAAAGTATGTTGGGAGAAAGTATTTTCCAACTTTGAGCAACACATTTTCCACCACTCCTACTGCTTGCTTTTGAGTCTTGTCAGCCAGCCTTATGACTACATCTGTAGGTAGTATCTCATTGATCTATAGCCTTTTTACCAGGGATAGGGGTATTAAGTTGATGCTTGCTCCTAAATCGCAAAGTGCTCTATCAAAATTTGTTTCCCCTATAGCACAAGGGACATGAAAACTCCCTGGGTCTTTTCTTTTTGCGGGCAATTGTGTTTGAATGAGAGTGCTGCAATCCTTGTTCATCACTATAGTCTGGCCCCCCTTGAGTGAGCTCTTCCTGGGAAGTAGTTAATTCATGTACTTGATGAATGCTGGCATTTCCTGAATGACCTTGATGAATGGTATGTTCACATTCAAAGATGCAAACAAGTCTAAGAACCTTGAGTACGTTCTCTTTCCCACAGCACCCTTTAGCAGTTGCGGAAATGGTGCATATAGTCTCTGCAGCTCATGTTGTGAGATTTCTGGTTCTTGTTGGTCTTTCTTCTACTTCTCTACTAAGGTATTTTCAGGTTGTTCTGACAGCTTGCTTGGCTTGTCTTCAGTCTCCTTGTCATTTGTAGTGACCATATTGCAGTCTTCCCATCTTACTTTCTTCGTTTTACCTATCGGATTCTTCTCCGTGTCACTTGGGAAGCTATCAGTGGGTCTGGGAATCTTCTCAGACAAATATCCCACTTGGAATTCCAGCTTCTTGATTGCTTCCCCCCGATTCTTCATACTGGCTCTCACCTCCTCTTTTTGAACACCTTATTGTCTTGAATGTCTTTGCATATGCTTTCAAGTAAGGTTTCAATCTTAGAGATTCTGTCATCAAATGATGGTATGTTGGGAGTAGAGGTAGAAGAGTGAGATGTATTACTGTGGTTTTGTTGGTATGTCCTCTGTGTGAATTGTTGGGGAGCTGTGTTATTGTTGGGGTTGTGACGTCTCTGGTCTTGGCCTTGGTCTTGTTGATTACCCCACCCAAAGTTTGGGTGATTCCTCCATCCAGGGTTGTAGGTCTTGGAGTATGGATCATGGTTGTATCTAAGTGAATTTCCAATGTAGTTGGCTTGCTCCTGAGTGCCTTCTTCCTTTTCACTTGCTTCCTCTTGAGTTGAAGTGGTGATTGCTGGCACTTGACTTCTCTCCATCTTCTTGGTGAGGTCAGCTAGCTGCTTGGTGATGAGCTTGTTTTGAGCAAGCAGAGCATCTACATTGTTCAGCTCCATTACTCCTCTAGTGTTCCCTCTTTCGGAAGCATAAAAGTAGTCATTCTCAGCTACAGTTTCAATGACATCTATGGCTTCCTCAATGGTCTTCTTCTTGTTCAAAGAACCTCCGGATGAATGGTCTACGGCCTTCTTAGATTCATATGATAGTCCTTCATAGAAGATGTGCAGCTGCACCCATTCATTGAACATATCAGATGGACATCTCCTTGTTAGGTCTTTAAACCTCTCCCATGCTTCATATAGAGTCTCACCATCTTATTGCCTGAAAGTTTGGACCTCAGCTCTCAGCCGATTGACTCGTTGAGGGGGGTAAAATCTTGCCAAGAATTTGTTCATAACATCATCCCAAGTTGTCAAGCTCTCCTTTGGAAAATACTCCAACCACTTGGTTGCCTTGTCTCTGAGAGAGAATGGGAACAACAACAGTCTATAGGCGTCTGGTTGAACGCCATTGGACTTCACTGTGTCACATATTCTCAGGAAGGTGTTTAAGTGTTGGTTGGGGTCTTCTTGGACACCTCCTCCGAATGAGCAATTTTTCTGAACAAGGGTGATGAGCTGTGGCTTTAGTTCAAAGTTGTTGGCATGGATGGTTGGTTTTTGGATGCTACATCTGCAGTTCCCTGGGTTTGGGTTAATGTAAGAGCCCAAGACTCTTCTATCTTCCCCACCAGGATTTGCTCTACCTCCTCCACCATGGTTGTGCACCTCTTCTTCATGATGGTCTTCCATGGTTGTTTCAAAGTATTCTTCACAGTGTTCCTCCTCTTCTTCAGCACCAACTACACGTTTTTCTTTTGCCTCCCTTCTTAATCTTAAGAAGGTTCTCTCAGGTTCAGAATCAAAGGAAGTTAAAGCTCCGCTTCTTCTCCCTGTCATACAACCAACAGAGTACAAGCAAAGAAAAGTAATGCAGAAAGTATCTTGTTAGAATTACTTGTTAGTGTCAGTGATGCAATATATCAAACAGTTAGTGGGGTTAGTGAACTGAATTGTAAATAGCAAAGAAAAACTAAGAAACAGGGGAGGGGAAGAATTAAACTAAGACAGAAAGCAAATTAACAGAACAGAAAATTAAATCAAACAAAATACAAATGCTCAATCTAGTGATCCTCTAATGTAATCATTGTCGATGCACAATCAATCCCCGGCAACGGCGCCATAAACTTGATTGGGGTAAAACTTGTCTCTCAACAAATTCCCATTCGGCAAGTGTACCGAATTTGTCGTCAAGTAAAAACTCACAATAAAGTGAGGTCGAATCCCACAGGGATTGATTGATCAAGCAACTTTAATTAGAGGAATGATCTAGTTGAGCGAATCCATGAATAGAGTTGATAATTGCAGAAATTAAAATGGCGAGAAAGTAAATGACTGAAAGTAAATAGCAGAATTGTAAATGGGAATGGGGGAATTGCTCATAAAAGTAAATTGCAGAAAATAAAGAGAATGGGTATGATCAGAAATGGGGAGTTCATTGGGCTTAGGAGATGTTGCATTCTCCGGATCAATTTCATTTTCATCTCTTCCTCAATCAATGCACTCATTGATCTCCTTGGCAATCTTAAGTGATTGAATCACAATTTCTTGCAATTCAATCTCTCAAATCTTGATCAATAGACAATTCCTTGGTCAATTGCTCATGAGAAGAGATGAAGTGTGGTCACTGATTATACCACATGCACTTCCCAAATCAAATGCTTAGAGGGTTATAGCCACATACCCATCCACACTCAATTTGGTCCAGCATGAGAAAGAATTTCTAGCTAATCTCTTCATTCCTCTTTCAAGGATCCGAAGAGATCCATGTTTGAATAGCTTCTTTTCCAAGATAACTATCCAATTGGATGAAGATCGAAAGCTTTCAAGTAAAATCAAAAGGAAAGATAGAAGAAGAATATGAAAATTAGTATTGATCCATCAAATTACAACAGAGCTCCCTAACCCAATGAAAGGGGTTTAGTTGTTCATAGCTCTAGAAATCAAAATCAAAGATGTAGAATACATGATAAAGCTAGAAGTGCCAAGAAAGTAAATACAAAGAGTAGTTCTCTTTCCTAGCTCCTCCCAAAAGCTCCTCTCTATTTCAAAACTACTCCTATATATACTACTCTTCTCAGCTTCTAGTTAGCTCTTCAAGTCTTGGGCCTCTGGATCTTTGAGCTTGAAGCAGTTCTTTTCTTCAATTGGGCTTGGCTTACTTGCAGAGAGAAAGTATGAAGTGGGCAGAGACTTTAGCTCAAGACGTTAGGGGTGTTTAACATTTAATGAAAATACAAGTTCGAGAACGTTAGTGACACTTAACATTGTCACTAACGTTGCCATGCACCCCTTTGCCTCACGTTAAAGCCCACGTTAACTGGGTTAACGTGGCTTTTAACTTTGCCTTGCTAGCCTTCGAGAACGTTAGTGACACTCAACATTGTCACTAACGTTCAAGTGTGCCCCTTCTTGCTTCACGTTAAAGCTCACGTTAACTAGGTTAACGTGGCTTCTAACGTGGCTTTTGCCAACCTTCGAGAACGTTAGTGACACTCAACATTGTCACTAACGTTCAAGTGTGCCCCTAGGTCTCACGTTAGAGTCCACGTTAACTGGGTTAACGTGGCTTCTAACGTGGCCATTCTTAGCCATCCCAACGTTAGTGACAATGTTGAGTGTCACTAACGTTGGCTCATTCTTCATTCCTCATCGTTAGCTTCCACGTTAACCAAGTTAACATGGAGGTTAACGTGGCTCTTGGGGTTGTGTGGTTGCTCCAACGTTAGTGACAATGTTGAGTGTCACTAACGTTGTCGACAACTCTCCATCTCTTACGTTAGCTCCCACGTTAACCAAGTTAACGTGGGAGTTAATGTGGCTCTTTGCACCTTAGGCCAACGTTAGTGACAATGTTGAGTGTCACTAACGTTGGCTTCTCTTCCCCCTTTAACGTTAGTGGCCACATTAACTAGGTTAACGTGGCTCTAACGTGGCCATTTGTGAGCAATTGCCAACGTTAGTGACAATGTTAAGTGTCACTAACGTTGGCTCAACTTCTCTTCTCCACGTTAGAGTTCACGTTAACTTAGTTAACGTGACTCTTTAACGTGGGCATTGATGGCTTTTGAGAGTGTTTTTGGCAATCACTTTTCTCCTTAACTTTGCAAGTTACCTCCCATTCCTTGCTTCCTTTGGTCTTGAAATCAAGCAATAGAGTGCATCAAAGTTCTAGTCCACGTCATGGGTAATGCAATATACAATTTTGTCATTAAAATCATGCAAAAACCTCATGAAATAATGTAAAATGCACAATGTATGCTTGAATCAAGGTCTGAGTGAATATTTGCCCAAAACTAACTTATTTCCAAAGAAAATGCATGAAATTACCTAAAAATAGTAAAGAAAAGGTCAGTGAAACTGGCCAAAATGCCCTGGCATCAATGAGCAATTAAATCAAGGAATTGGGAAATTGTTCAAGCTTAGAGAGATTGGATTGCCAAGGAATTGGGATCCAATCACTTAAGATTGCCAAGGAGATCAATGAATGTATTGAGTGAGGAAGAGATGAGAATGAACTTGATCCGGAGGATTGCAATATCTCTTGATCCCAATGTTCATTTTATTTTTAGTCCTTACATTTACTTTTCTTGCCATTTTACTTTTCTGCACTTTATTGCTTTCTTTACTTTTATGCCATTTACATTTCCTTGTTACTTATCACTCCAATATGATTCGTCTAACTAGGATTATCAATTAACCATTGATTGCTTAATCCGTTAATCTCTGTGGGATTCGACCTCACTCTTTTGTGAGTTATTACTTGACGACAATTCGGTATATTTGCCGAAGGGAAATTTGTTGAGAGACAAGTTTTCATGCATCAAGTTTATGGCGCCGTTGCCGGGGATTAATTGTGATTAACAAACTACCAGTTGATTGATTTACTAGATTAGACACGTTTCTTTTGTTTTTGTTTTCTTTTGTTTCTTTATTTTCTTTTGCTAACAAACTGTTCGTGTTATTGCCTCACTGGGAATTCCCTCATCTGTGACAAGGGGAATTCCAAATCTCTTTTATCTTGGTGATTGTTGTTGATACAGAATACTTTGTAGAAAAATGGAGTATAGATCATCCTTTGGTCAATCAAATTTCAGGAAAAACTCTCCACCACCACAGAATGATTCACTTTGCTATGCTCATGGTGGATGGGAGTATCAAGAACATGAAATGGGGTGCTTCCCAGGGTCACAAAATGGTCCATATTTTGATGACTTTGATCACTACTCAAGCTGTGCCTGGGGATATCAAAACCAAAGAAATTTCACTTATTCACACCCCATTCATCAAGAGCCATCATCCTTTAATTATTCAACCTCACCTCCTAGATTTTCACATCAAAACCCTTCACCACTTAGACATGCCTCAACACAAAATTCCTTTACACATCTATATAATTCATCTCACCACTCACACAATGCATTTTATTACACACAAAATTCTTCTCATAGTCCATAAAAACCATATCATTACCCACAAAAGTCATACCACTTTCAGAACATACAACCACAAAACAACCAATTCCATTCACAAAGTAGCCACCCTCAACCTCCAAATTTCACCCCAGCTGCACATCCTCCCTCGAGGATAAGCTATCAAGGATAGAGAACCTACTGGCAATGCTCTTGGAAGAATCTATGGACACGAGGACTTTCCAAGAGGAAGTAAAATCCATTATGCAGCACCGGGGGCTTGCCATTAAGAAGCTTGAGGCACAAGTTGGATATCTATCAAAGCAATTCCATACCTATAATTCCCTTAGTGACACCATGGCAAACCCAAAGGAGGAATTAGAAGAAAAAGAAAAAGAGGCACCCATACTAAGTGAGATTTCTATGAAGAAGGAGGAGGTTGTGAGAATATATAAGCCTAAGGCTCCATACCCACAGAGGTTACTAGTGGTGACAAAGGAACATGCAAGCTCACTCCCAAAAGACTTAATGCAACATCATGTAGAAGAAAGGGAGGAAGTCAATCAAGGGAGCCCACACTCCAATGAAACAGAGAGTTGCATAGAGGGTGAGTTCATTGAACCACCAATTCAAGAAGCACTTGATGAAGAGGATGCTCCAACCATCATACAACACCCAAGTCCTGAAATCAAGGTGGTAAAGGCAATCAACATGAGCACTAAAAAGAGGATGGTGACCAAGAAAAGAAGGACAATATCCATGAAGAAGAAAAGGTCAACCAAAAGCTATCCCACCCCTACCCCAACAAGCAAGTTTACTCAAGCTAACAACAAAAGAAAGCTTGCTGGGGAGATGCACTATAAACAAGGGGCATTAACTGGCTCCTCTTTCCTCTTGAGGTCATTCCTCTTAACAAATTGGAAGAAGAGGAAGAAAGTCATGAACAACATGTCAAGCTAATTGGTGGACGAAATTGTGATCCTCTTTGTATTTGCATGAGATTTAAAAATTGGCTCTATTGGAATTTATGATCACAACTTCATTCAACTTAACCAGCAAGTGTACTGGGTCATCCAAGTAATACCTTACGTGAGTAAGGGTCGATCCCACAGAGATTGTTGGTATGAAGCAAGCTATGGTCACCTTGTAAATCTCAGTTAAGCAGATTAAATGGTTATGGGTTTCGAAAATTAATAATAAACAGAAAATAAAAAGGGGTAGAAATACTTATGTAAATCAATAGTGGGAATTTCAGATAGGCGTGTGGAGATGCTAGAATCCTTTCGAATCTCTACTTTCTTATTGCTTTCATCCAATCCTTCTTACTCCTTTCCATGGCAAGCTGTATGTAGGGCATCACCATCATCAATGGCTACTTTTAATCCTCTCGGGAAAATGGTCCTATGCGTTGTCACTGCACGGCTAATCATCTGTCGGTTCTCAATCAGGTTGGAGTAGAATCCAATGATTCTTTTACGTTTGTCATCATGCCCAGCCTTCAGGAGTTTGAAGCTCGTCACAGTCATTCAATACCGGAATCCTACTCGGAATACCACAGACAAGGTTAGACTTTCCGGATTCCCGGGATCCTACTCGGAATACCACAGACAAGGTTAGACTTTCTGGATCCCCATGAATGCCGCCATCTATCTTGCTTATACCATGAAGATTCTGTTGGGGAATCTAAGAGATATGCGCCCGGCCTAGAGTAGAACGGAAGTGGTTGTCAATCACGCGCGTTCATAGGTGAGAATGATGATGAGTGTCACGGATCATCACATTTCATCAAAGTGTTGTGAAACGTATATCTTGGAATAAGAATAAAAGAGAATTGAATAAAAAGTAATAATAATTGTATTGAAACTTGAGGTACTGCAGAGCTCCACACCCTTAATCTATGGTGTGCAGAAACTCCACCGTTGAAAATACATAAGTGAAAGGTTCAGGCATGGCCGAATGGCCAGCCCCCATGGTCTAAGGACTATGCGCCCCCAGATGTTCCTCAGATCTAAAGTGATCAAAAGATGTCTAATACAATAGTTAAATGTCCTATATATACTAGACTAGCTACTAGGGTTTACATGAGTAAGTAATTGATGCATAAATTCACTTCTGGGGCCCACTTGGTATATGTTTGGGCTGAGCTTGATCTATCCACGAGCTGAGGCTTCTCTTGGAGTTGAACGCCAAGTTATAACGTGTTTTGGGCGTTCAACTCTGGGTTGTGACGTGTTTCTGGCGTTTAACTCCAGACAGCAGCATGTACTTGGCGTTGAGCGCCACTTTACGTCATCAATTCCCGAATAAAGTATGGACTATTATATATTGCTGGAAAGCTCTGGATGTCTACTTTCCAACGCCGTTGAGAGCGCGCCATTTGAAGTTCCGTAGCTCCAAAATATCCATTTCGAGTGCAGGGAGGTCAGATTCCAACAGCATCAGTAGTCCTTTTGTCAGCCTTTTTCAGAGTTTTGCTCAAGTCCCTCAATTTCAGCCAGAAATTACCTGAAATCACAAAAAAACACACAAACTCATAGTAAAGTCTAGAAATGTGAATTTAACATAAAAACTAATGAAAACATCCCTAAAAGTAGCTTGAACTTACTAAAAACTACCTAAAAACAATGCCAAAAAGCGTATAAATTATCCGCTCATCACTAATGAGATTAAAAGAGCGCTTGTTGGGAGGCAACCCAACCGTAGGTAACATTTTCTTTCCTTGCTTAGTTTACTTTCAATAATTTGGCATATGATTGCATTCTAAGTTTGGTGTTGCCATGCAACAATTTTATTTTCAATCTTCACTAGGTACTTGCAACATTCTAAATTGAGAGTGTCACACCAAGTTTGGTGTTGCCACTTATTTTTCATGCAAGGTACCAAGCACACCACTTATTAATGCAATCAAAATGTCTCTGTTTGTATCTCTTGTGCCTTTATTGTATCCTTAATCTGGCTTGCTGAAACACATGCATACTCACACTTCATTCTAAGACATTCATGATCCATCATAGACTCTATCACCACTGTTTTAATTGTTACTTGAGTATAAGCAAGCATTCTAAGTTTGGTGTGGAAAGGGAAAGAATAGGAGGAAAAGGGCAACAATAATGAAGATAAACTACAAGGTGGTAAAGTTCTTTTCTCCTCTTACTTATTTCCAGCACTTTAAATTGCATGATTATCTTCTATTTTCTTTGTATGCATGTGTGATTACTCCTTGTGAATAAGCATAATTTGATATTTAATTTGTAACATGTTGCTATGATATCATGATTGTCATCTTGAATTTTACTTGCACCCAATATCTTTAAGAATGCAACAAAGAAATCATTCTTTTGAAAGGAAAATGTTGAAGAATTTTATAAATCATGGGGCAGGCAAAAGATTAAGAGGAGTGGAGGTTCTGATTGTATGATTGTGTATTGAGGCTGCATGTTTGTGAAAACTTGCATGGGAGCTCATAGACAGGAAATGAAGTTTAGAGAAGTATTATGGAATTTCTCAAACATCTATTGATCCAAGAAGCAGTAACAAAAGAAAACAAAAGAAAAAAAAACAAAGAACAAGCCCAAGGCTCTGAGCATCAATTACTAGGAAGAAAAATAAAGAAACAAGAACTCAAAGAGTTATTGTCCTAGTTAAATGCTTGTGGTAGATTTGTATCAAAGAAAGAGGCTTGAGCAAGTAAATCCTAAGGGGTGCTTCAACACCTAATACCTTAGACCAACTGGTTTGGGAGTATTGATTGAAAGCTTATCTTAAAAAGCAGCTTTGATACATGACACCTAGAGTCGAGGCCAAATCCCAAAAAGAAAGAAAAATGCTCGAAAATAAGTACTGCTTCAAGGTGACAATCTATAAAGAGACTTCCATAATATTATTTGAATGAAAGTCCTAAGATCTAAGACTTCCAAAATGTGAGGACTAATGAGCACTGGAATCCTTGCATAAGCATACAAATTAGAGTTCACCCCACTATCACTTATTCACTTCACCCACTAAGGCATCATATGCAATTCTTCAATACATTCCAATTAAGAGAATTCTTTGTGCATAGTTCTTTTCTTGCTGGGGACAAGCAAGATTTAAGTTTGGTGTTGTGATGCCAGGACATCTTGGCTAGTTTTACTAGCCATTTTTTGTATGCTTTAGGATGGTTTCATGCATTTTCTTAGGAAATAAGCAAGTATTTGGGTGAAAATGCAATCATACCATGATTCAAGCAAACATTGTGAATTTTGAATGATTTCATGAGAATTATGCATGAATTGAATGATAAATTGGATGATGTATGATCCCATGATTAAGAGCAAGACTTTGATGCACTTTGTTTGATTAATTTTAGGTAACAAGAAGCAGAGAAGAGCCACGTTAGTGGCTACATTAGTGCCACTAATGTGGCCGTTAACATGGAAGAAAAGAGAAGCCCCAATGTTAGTGAGAAAGTTAGTGGCATTAACTTTGAAGAAGGAGAGCATGGAACGTTAGTGATAAAAGTGAATGCCACTAACGTTTGCGAAGCAAAGAAGGCCTACGTTAGCTTCCACGTTAGTTACATTAATGTGGGAACTAATGTGGAAGGAAAGGGAAACGCCAACATTAGTCGAAAAAGTGAGTGCCACTAACGTTTACGAAGCAAAAAGACCCACGTTAATGGCCACGTTAACTACATTAACGTGGTAGTTAACGTGGAAGGAAAGGGAGATGCCAACGTTAGTGGAAAAGGTGATCTCCACTAACTTTTTTGAAGCAAAAAGATCCACGTTAACGGCCACGTTAATTACATTAACGTGGTAGTTAACGTGGGCAAAAGTCTCACCTGGCAGCCTGACCATGCCTTCGTCAAACAAAAATAACTTGAGCCACAAAGCTCCAAATGAGGTGATTTCAAAAGCATTGGAAAGTCGGATTCCAGAGCTTTCCAAGCATATATGGCACTACATGGTGGACACTGAATTTGAGGGAGAAAACCTGCCCCGAAAGTGCAAAGATGGACATAGTATCAACCTGTAGTAAGGCTAGCTGACCTCTTCACTTTCCAAGAAGTGTAACTCGAGATGTAGAGCTCAAAATGATGCGCTTCCAAATACTTTGGAAAGTAGACATCCAGGGCTTTCCAACAATATATAATAGTATGGGGTGAACATTAACTTTGAGCTCCAGAACCTGGCAATATTAAGCCCCTGATCGCTAGTGTTATTGTGACTCATGTTTTCCAATAACGCTAGCGACTATGCCAGCGACCATGGCCAGTTCAAGGGAGCATAACTTGAGGTACAGAGGTCCAATTGACATGATTTCAGTTGCGTTAGAAAGCTGCCATTTAGAGCTTTCCAAAGATATATAATAGTCTATAGTGGGCATGAAATTGGAGCACAAACAAGAGGCATCTTTTATGCCCCAAAAACACCAATTGGTAACAAGTGCAATGTTAGCCACAATAACTTTGGCACTAATGCCATACTTGTAGCGTTAGTGTGGCTAATGGTAGCACTAACTTTAGCACCTGGACCTCAACTTGATTCACTTCTCTTTCAAGGACCACCCAACCTCAATGAAGCAAGCCCACAAGTGTCAACGAATCAAGGCCACAAGAAGCATCTAGAATAGGAATTTTCATTTAATTGTAATTTGCTTTTAATTTCATTTTGTAATTTAGGAGAGTCTATATAAAGGCCTTAGTTTGTACATTCAAGATAGGCTGGAGATTGGGGATTGAAGAGGGGTCCTCGGACTCCCTCCCCTTACACACTTTTCCTTCTCTTTCTTTTTCTTTGTACTTTTCATTTATGAATTTGGAAGTTTCAATGTTAGTTTTAATCTTCATCTTTACTTTTCTGCACTTCCTTTTTTTCTATTTTGGTAGAGCAATGATCAACTAACTCTTTTCATTGGGTTAGAGAGCTCTATTGTGATTCAATGGATCAATTGTAGTTCTTATTCTTCTTCTTCTTTCTTTTCTCTTGATTTTACTAGAGAGCTTTCGATCTTCATCCATTTGGGTAATTGTCTTGGAAGAAAAATTGCTCATACTTGGATTTCCTCGAAACCTTGGAAGAGGAATGAGGAAATCATGCTAGAAATGCTCTCTCACATTGGATTAGGTTGGGGGTTGGATGGATATTGTGACATTTAATCCTACCAATACTTTGATCTATGAATGTGTGTGGTATAATCAGTGACCAAACTTCATCTCTTCCCATGAGCAATTAAATCAAGGAATTGGGAAATTGTTCAAGCTTAGAGAGATTGGATTGTCAAGGAATTGGGATCCAATCACCTAAGATTTCCAAGGAGATCAATGAATGCATTGATTGAGGAAGAGATGAGAATGAACTTGATCCGGAGGATTGCAATATCTCTTGATCCCAATGTTCATTTTATTTTTAGTTCTTACATTTACTTTTCTTGCCATTTTACTTTTCTGCACTTTATTTCTTTCTTTACTTTTATGCCATTTACATTTTCTTGTTACTTATCACTCCAATATGATTCGTCTAACTAGGATAATCAATTAACCATTGATTGCTTAATCCGTTAGTCTCTGTGGGATTCGACCTCACTCTTTTGTGAGTTGTTACTTGACGACAATTCAGTATACTTGCCGAAGGAAAATTTGTTGAGAGACAAGTTTTCATGCATCAGGCATCATCAATTTATCATGAAATTCTAGCAAAATTCTCATGAAATCATGCAAAGTTCACAATAGTTGCTTGAATCAAGGTGTGAGTGTATTTTCATCCAAAACTTGCCTTATTCACTAAGAAAATGCATGAAACTACCCTAAAACAGTAAAGAAATGGTCAGTGAAACTAGCCTGGATGCCCTGGCATCAAGGGACTTGAGCAAAAATCAGATTCAGAGGCTGACAAAGGACTGCTCATGCTATTGGATTCTGACATCCCTACACTCGGAGTAGATTTTTTGGAGCTTCAGAACCCCAAATGGCGCTCTCTCAATTGCGTTGGAAAGTAGACATCAAGGGCTTTCCAGCAATATATAATAGTCCATACTTTGCCTGAGTTTTGACGACATAAACTGGCGTTCAAACGCCCATTCTCTACCTTATTCTGAAGTCAAAACGCCAGAGCTGGCATAAAAGTTGGAGTTAAACGCCCAAATTGGCACCAAAGCTGGTGTTTAACTTCAAGAGAAGTCTCTACATGTGTAAAAGCTCAATGCTCAGCCCAAGCACACACCAAGTGGGCCCGGAAGTGGATTTTTGCACCATTTACCTATTTATGTAAACTCTAGTAGCTAGTTTCATTATAAATAGGACCTCTTACTATTGTATTTTCATCTTGGAATATTGAGAACCATTGTTCACATTCTGGGAGGCTGGCCATTTGGCCATGCCTACCTTATTTTCACTTATGTATTTTCAACGGTGGAGTTTCTATACACCATAGATTAAGGTGTGGAGCTCTGCTGTTCCTCGAGTATTAATGTAATTACTATTGTTCTTCTATTCAATTCTTACTTATTCTTGTTCTAAGATACTCACTCGCACTTCAACCTGATGAATGTGATGATCCGTGACACTCATCATCATTCTCACCTATGAACGTGTGGCTGACAACCACTTCCATTCTACTTAAGATTGAGCGTGTATCTCTTAGCTTCCATTCTGAAAGATTGGAGTCTTTATGGTATAAGCTAGAATTATTGGCGGCCATTCTTGAGATCCAGAAAGTCTAAATCTTGTCTATGGTATTCCAAGTAGGATCTGGGAAGGAATGACTGTGTCAAGCTTCAAACTCGGGAGTGTTGGGCGTAGTGACAGACGCAAAAGGATCACGAGATTCTATTCCAACATGATCGAGAACCGACAGATGATTAGCCGTGCGGTGACTGCGTATTTGAACCATTTTCACTGAGAGGACGGGAGGTAGCCATTGACACTGGTGAAACCCGAACATACAGCTTGCCATGGAAAGGAGTATGAAGGATTGGATGAAGACAGTAGGAAAGCAAAGATTCAAAAGAGACAAAGCATCTCCATACACTTATCTGAAATTTCCACCAATGATTTACATAAGTATCTCTATCTTTGCTTTATGTTTTATTTATCTTTTTAATTAGTAAAATTCCATAACCCATTTTAATCTGCCTGACTGAGATTTACAAGGTAACCATAGCTTGCTTCAAGCCGACAATCTACGTGGGATCGACCTTTACTCACGTAAGGTATCACTTGGACGACCCAAGGCACTTGCTGGTTAGTTGTGTAGAGTTGTGACAAAGTGCGATTCACGTTTGAGAGCACCAAGTCTATTGGCACCATTGTTGATGATCACAATTTCGTGCTCCAGCGTGCGCATCGATTCTAAAGCTCCAAACCTCCAATTTCCAAGTTCCTTTCAGTTATGCATGCTTTCTTCCTCTCTTCTAGGCCATTCTTGCCCTGTAACTTCTGAAATCACTTAACACACAGATCACGGCATTGAATGGTAATAGAAGGGGATTAAAATATGGCATAATTGAGGCCAAAGAAGCATGTTTTCAATCATGAAGCAAAATTAGAAAGGAAACAGAAAACCATGCATTATGTATGAATAAGTGTGAAAGAATATCAATAAAACCCTTAAATTCCATACAAGATAAACCCTAAAAAAGGGTTTATCAACCTCCCCACACTTAAACCAAGCATGTCCTAATGATAAATGAAAGCAAAAGACCAAAGAATCACAAGAGAATGTGATCTATGAGAAGCAATCTATCTATATGAATGCAACTAAAATGAATGTTACCTTCCACTTGGTCAAGAATAAATCAGTCTTCCAAGAACATATGCAAGCACATAGGGCAAAATGATAAAGCAATACATGGACTCTACCAATTCCAAACATCAAAGTGAAGTGCGTATAACTTGCATGAAGAACGCTCATGAAAGCCGGGAACAAGGAATTGAGACTCAAACCCTCACCGGAAGTGTTTGCACTCTATTCGCTCGGTGTGTAGGGTTGGCCACTCAATTCTCCTCTTCTTCATGCTTTTCAAAATATGTTCTTTCTCTAACAATCAACAATTATTCTATGCATGTATACATATATCATGAGGTCTTTTCTTAGTTTGTAATGGGGCTAGGGTCAATGTAGGGTTATATATATATTGTTAAGTGGACTCGAATTTGAATCTTTGATTAACTTAAGCTTCTCACTTAACCTATATAACAACCCATACAATTAAGTGCTAACCTAACTACCCATTCTCCACTTTTTCAGATACTCATGCATTCGCTTTTGATCACTGATGGGTGAAAATTAGAATTCCACACAAACTCACCGGTAAGTGTATCGGGTCGTATCAAGTAGTAAAACTCACAGAAGTGAAGTCGATCCTATAGGGCTTGATAGATCAAGCAACTTTGGTTAGGTGATAAATTTAGTTAAGATAACACTAATGAATTGAGTGAGATTGAACTAGCCGAATGTAAATTGCAGGAATTGTAAAGTGCAAAATGTAAATCGCATCAAATGTAAAGGGATTGGGTGCAGGGAAATTAATGAAAGTAGTAAATCATAGCAAGAATAAGTGACAGAAAGAGAAATTCACTAGGGGTTGGAGATATCATAATCGACAATGACTCAAATGGTCTCAACTCCTTTCTCAATCATATGAATAGATCTATGGCGGATTGAAATTGATTGGATCCCAATTCATTAGCAATTCAATCTCTCTAATCACAATCAATCTTGCCAATTCCTTGATCTAATTGTCATGAGAAGAGGTTAAGTGCATGTCTCTCATCCATAAGCCACACTAACTCTCATGATCTCAATTCCTCCCAAATGGTGTTGATCAAGAGAGTAGTGAAGGATAGAGCCTCAGTTCTAATGCTCATGATTCCCCTTCCGAGGCTCACACAAGCATTCACAGATTCAATTCCCCTTCCGAAGTGAATGAATCATCAATTAAAACAGAGGATATCCAATAGCTATTAAATTGAATTGAGAAGAAGAAATTCACTAAATCATGTGAATCATAACAGAGCTCCTCCTCCTAATGATTGGGGTTCAATGCATCATAGCTCTAAGAACATTAGCAGAAAAATGTAAATTGCAGGAAGGTAAATCAAGCTCAATAGAAACAGCAATATAAAAGTGGTAGAAAGGAAAGTGGCAAAAGAGAATTGTAGAATTGAAATTGCATAAACTAAATTTAAATTCAATACTGAAATGTAAAAGTGCAAAAAAATAAAAGTGTTTACAAGAGCCTTCTATTCTACTCCTACTCTTACTCCTACTCCTACTCCTACTCCTACTCCTACTCCTACTCCTACTGTACTCCAATGCTCCTCCTTTTCTAATGAAACTGATGCCTTTATATAGGCCTTCCTAAATTACAAATTGAAATGAAATTCAAAACAAATTATAATTAAATGAAATTCCTATTCTAGATGATCCTTGTAGTCTTCATTGAGTGATCAGAGTGGGCTTGCTTGCTTGTAGTTCAAATAGGCTTGGAATGAAGCTAATTTGAGCAGAAATGCACTTCCAGGTGAGCGTAGCGTTCATTTGGAGAACGGAGCGCTTTTACACCCACGCGTACGTGTGGTATACGCTTGCGCGTCCCTGGTGCTTTGGCTCATCGACGCGTACGCGTCATCCATGCATACGCATCCCTTGCAACGTTCACTTTGAGAACGTAGCGTTCGCGAAATGAATGCTCCTTCCACGCGTACGTGTCAACCATGCGTACGCATGGATTGCAAAATGTCAAATCTACGCTGCCGCTCAACCCATGCCTGTGCGTGCTTGTTCCCAAAAATCACATCCACGCGTACGCGTCTTGCACGCGTACGCGTCGTTGGCTAAATTTCAAATCAAATTTTCAAAAGTATCATAGGCGCTCATTCGAAGTGAACGTAGCATTCATTGTTGATGAACGCTGATCCTCCTTCCAAGCGTGCGCGCCATGCGTGCATACGCGTGGATCTCCAAAAGTGTTATCCTGCACATAAGTGCCTTGTACGCGTGCGCGTCACTTGTGAACGTAGCGTTCATAAAATGAACGTAGCATTCTCCTGCACTTCTTCCTTCATTGTTTTTTCCTTTCATTTTTTTACCTGTCATCAACCAAACAGATACATCAAAGCCTTGGCATAATCATCAAATCTTGTATCACTTATATTATCAACTAAATCTTGCAAAAATCTCATGAAAATGCATAAAATCAACAATGTTTGATTGAATCAGGACAAGCATGAATTTCTCATCCAAGCACTTACTTATTGCATAGAAATGTATGAAAACCAAGTAAAAACAGATAAAAATTGCTAGTAAAACATGTAGAAAATGATGTGTCATCAATCACTACACATATGCATTGATTGTTATTGAACCTTACTTTGGGGCATTTTGTCCCCTTTTTATTTCTTTCTTTTTTTCTTTTATTTTTTTATTTATTTATTTTTTTTCTTTCTTTTCCTTGCCATATTTATTTTTTCCTTTGTTTTTCTCTTTTTCTTTTTTGTGTCCTTATATACAAATGTATCAATGCATATAGTCTCTGCACATTTAATTAATGTATAAGTATGTACCCAATTCCCAATATTTTTAACAAAAAAAAACATACTCTTACCTCAACCAATGTCCGAAGTTTCCCCACACTTGAGTGACACACACTCGCTAGCTTAAGCTAATCAAAGATTCAAATAAGAAAATTTATGGTTTTCCGCTTTAGGCTTGTAATGTGCTAAAATTAAAGAACAAGTGGGTTAATCGTAGGCTCAAAGTTGGCTAAAAATGGTTGTTGTAAGGTAAGGCTATTTGGATAAGTGGCTAAATCACACACATGCATATGTAACCACATGCATTCATACACTCAGAGAAGGAGAATAATGCACATAAGAATGGAAATAAGTGGTTATATGATGTAACCATGCAATTGGCTCAAGACTCACATGTTTGTGTTCTTAGCTCAAAAACCATATTTCAAGTTACATTATTCAAGCGAGATTATCACAAGAAATTTTTCAAATTGGTAGGGTGCTCTAAAAAACACAGTTCCTTGGAAAAGACGTCATCACCCTAACCAAGTAGTCCTAATCAAGAGACAACTATCATGCAAAAGGTGTTCAAAAGCAAAACTAATCATGCAATCTATCCTAATTAACAAAAGAAAATCAAAGTTTATTTGGGTGTTACCTACAGAGATCGGTCGGACGTCCTCACTACACTTTAGAATTAGCACGGTCCTTTATGCCATTGGAAACGCGCAAGGGGCAATCGGGCTTGAAACTTCCACTATCCCTTTCATAATTGCTATCTTCACTTAAGTGCAAAGTGGATGTAAAGATCTCCGGTTCCTCCATAGGTGGGGTTGACGTACGGAAAATTACCGATTAAGAATTTAATTCAGAAATTAACATTGCGAGTACAGTTCTTAATCAATAAGAGTTCCGCGTATCAATTTAAAAGGGTTGTCACAAAATTTAGAAATAAATACTGGGAGTAGAGTTCCCAGGTCGTCTCCCAACGAGTTGCTAAAAGAGTGCGAATTATTGATTAGGGGGTTTTTCAGAAATTTGGAGTTTGGGGAATAGGCAAATAATTAATTATAAATTAACAAGAGATTTTATGTAATTGAAATAAAGGCCTTGGCTTGGAGAAGATTAATTGGAAGTTCTATCCTTGTTGGATTTCCTAAGATAAATAATGATAGGTTGTTGTTTTTACTTAGTTAACCCTCAACGAATGAAGGAAGGTCAAGTAGTTAAGCTAACCCCAATTCACAAGTCCTAATACTCTCCCTTGGGAAGGATTAGCGTTAGTGACTAGAGAGCCAGCCAAAAATTTCCAATCACTATTTAACTCTTGAGTCTTCCAACTCAAGGGTCTCCAAGTTAAAAGTCTATTCCATTGACATGGATGCCAATTTCGCATTCATGTGAAGGGAGTAGAAAGAAGACATGGCAATTAAACTCAATTGAAAATAATCAAGAAATAAAAAAGTTAAATAGAAAAGTATCCTTGCATTAATTAATTCCAAAATAGAGGATATCCATTTGTAACTCTGAACAGGATATATGGGAAATTAAAAAGAGTAAGGGAATAGAAAACAAACTAGGATAATAAAGACTTCACACAGGTAGTAAGTCTTTGTAATATCTAACTCAAAAGCATAAAACTGGAATATATGAATATGAAGAACCCTAGAGAAAGTAGTCGTTTTTCTCTCTAGGATTCAAAACTAAAAGCAAAAACTATTGAATGAGTGAATGTGGGAATCTCCCTTGAGTCTCTGCTGTCCCCTGGCTCTAGTCTGTGTTTCTGGTCTGAAAACTGGGTCCAAACGCAGCCCAAAATTGCCCCCAGCTTTTTCTGTATTTACTGCACGTCGCGCATGTCATGCGTACGCGTCAAGTATGCGTGCATGCCGATGATCCTCTATGCGTTTCGCACGTCCACGATAAGTACGTGTCTGTGTTCATAGGGAATGCACCAAATTTGCGCGTGCACGTCAAATACACGTGCGCGCTGGTCCTCACTGGTCAGCTCCTTTATTTTCTTGTGTTCCTTCTATTTTTGCAAGCTTCCTTTCCATCCTCTAACCCATTCCTACCCTATAAATCCTGAAAACACTTAACACACGGATCACGATATCGAATGGTAAAAAGAGGAATAAAAAATACACAAGGGCTTGGGAAGCAGGTTTTCAATTATAGAACAACATTGGGAAGGATTTGTAAAACCATGCAAATTATATGAATAAGCATGTAGAGATTTGATAAATACCACACAATTTAGCACAAGATAAACCACAAAATAATGGTTTCTCAGTGGTCACAAAACTTAAAAGCTTCTTCACATAAGCAAATCTGCGTTGGTTGCTGAAGAACTGAAGATTGACGGTTTAGAAATTATAGTAAACTCTCGTTGTAAGTATAGTTACTAAACCAAGCAATCAACCTTTCTTACAAACATTTTGGTTGTCACAAGTAACAAAACCCTAAATAAATTGATAACCGAAGTATTCAAACCTCGGGTCGTCTTCTCAAGGAATTGCAGGGAGGTGTTCTTATTATTGGTTATGAGTTTTGTAAATTGGGGGTTTTGAAAGTAAGAAAGAAGTATGTTAAACGACAAGTAAAATAAATAAGTAACTATAAAATAAACTCTTTGCAAGATATGAGAAATTAGAAGTCCTATGCTAGTTATCCTTATCAATTGTGATGAGAATTGGATTTTTCTCCCACTTTGTTAACCTCTAACTATGAAGGTAAGTTAAGTGATGAATTAATTTTGATTCCTCAGGTCCTAGTCTTTCCTTGGGAAAGGCTAAAGTTATTGGAACTCGAATTAATTCTTGAAGAATTCCAATTTTCAGTCAACAATGAGTTTGACAACTCAAGAGTTACCAATTAGTCAATCAAAGCCAAGAATGTAGAAAGCTAAATTAAAATCATATATCTGAAAACATCTCAATAATGTGTATTAAATAAGAAAATCAATCCGAACATGAAAAGTTCATAAGCCAATTGGGAAACACAAATCAGATACAAATAAAAGCTTTAGAGTAAACGAAAATAGAAGAGAAACATGAATTATTGAACCTAGTATGAAGAAACAATCTTAATCCTACTAGAAATCCTAATCCTAAATCCTAAGAGAGAGGAGAGAACCTCTCTCTCTAAAAACTACATCTAAAATTATGAAAAGTGTGTTATGAATGAATTATGAAAAGCATGTTGAGTCTCTGCATGTTTCCTGACATTAATCTGTGTTTCTCGGCTAAAAACTGGGTTGAAATGTGGCCCAGAATCTCTGCCAGTGACTTTTGTAATTCTACAGATCGTGCACGTCACGCGTCCGCGTCGTCCACGCGATCGTATCACTCAGCGTTTTTCGTATCACGCGTGCGCGTCGTCCACGTATTCGCGTCGTTCGTGCAGCTTCCAATCCGCGCGGTCGCGTCAGGCACGCGAACGCGTCACTCTGATTTCTTCCATTTCGCGCGGTCGTGTGAGCCACGCGACCGCGTGACTTCTCGCTGGTCATCTCCTCAATTCCTTGTGTTTCTTCTATTTTTGCACGCTTCCTCTTTATTCTCGAAGCCATTCCTGCCCTATGAAGCCTGAAACACTTAACACACAGATCAAGGCATTGAATGGTAACAGGAGAGGATTAAGATTAGCTAAATTAAGACCAAAGAAACATGTTTTCAATCATAGAACTAAACTAGGAATGAATTGTAAAATCATGCAAATCCTATGAATAAGTGGGTGAAAAGCTTGATAAAATCACTCAATTAAATACAGTATAAACCATAAAATAGTGGTTTATCAACCTCCCCACACTTAAACATTAGCATGTTCTCATTCTAAACTCAAGGAGACTAAATAAATGAGTAGGGAAAAGCAGGACTCATGCAATGCAACCTATGAATGTGAATGCAACTACATGCTAAAATGACTCTACCTACTTGGTGAAAAAGTAAATAAATCCTTCAAGAATAGATATGAACTGGATTTCACTAATTCAAATCACAAAATACAATACAAATAACTTGCAAGAAGAAGATAACTCATGAAAGCAGGGAACATAGAATTAAGCACTGAACCCTTACTGGTAGTGTATATCATTCTAACTCTTAAGTGTCTAGGGTCAATTCTCTCAATTCTCTACCAATCTTGCTTTCTATAGCTCGCTCTTCATCTAACAATCAACAAAAATTTAATGCACCAATATACAAATCAAGAGGTCTTTTTAAGGGTTGTAACGGGGTTAGGGTCATGGTAAGATTGTATTTGGCCAAGTGGACTAAAATCTGAATCCTTAATTAACATAAACTTTCCACCTAACTTAAGACAATCCATTTAATTAAAATACAAAACCTAACTTCCCATTAACTGTGTTTTCCACATATTCATGCATCCTAAATTTGCGTACAGTACATATGTATTGATACCAACACTTACCTTGGGGCATTTTTGTCCCCTTTATTATTTGCTCTTTTTTTTCTTTTCTTTTTCACTTTTTTTATTATTATTTTTTCTTTTATTCTTCTCAATGCATATGATTAAAGTTTTGAATGCATAAATATGTTCTTAACATTTTCCACATTTTCACACAAAGTCTAACATACTCAATTCTCAAACCAAACGTTTCCAAACCCACTTTCCCCACACTTAAATCATGGGCACTTTTACTAGTCTAAGCTAACTAAGGATTCAAATTAAGGACATTATTGTTTTCCTCTTAGAGTTAGTAATGAGCTAAAATAAAGAACAAATGGGTAGAATAGGCTCAAATTGGTTTGCAAAGGATAATGGAAGGGTAAGGCCATATGGGTATGTAAGCTTAGTGAAACAAGGCCTCAATCATATAAGTGCATTCATACATCAAACAATGGAAATATAGAATTAAGCAAGATAAAGATTACAATTTTAGAGAGAATAACACACAAAAATAAAATATATTGGTTGATAAAATGCAACCAATCAAATAGGCTCAAAATCTCACTGGTTTTGTGTGTTCGAGCTCTAAACTATGTTCCAAAATAATATTTCTTCATACAAGTTTTTTTTCCAAAAAGTTTTTAATTTAAATTAGTGAAACACTATAAAAAGTTTCTTGAAAAAGAAAATATTACTTCAACCAAGTGGTAAAATATGCACAAAATCAAACAAACATGCAATCAAACATGCAAATGCAACAATGAAAAACAAAAATTGGTGTTAAGAAGGGACTAACTTACTCGTGGAGTTCGGTATCGACCTCCCCACACTCAAAGATTGCACCGTCCTCAGTGCATGCAAAGATGTGCATGTGGAGGGGGTTGTGGTTCCTCAGCTGTTGCTCGTTATAGAGGCGTTCTCTTTACCCGTTCTGGTGGCCAGCCTGAAAAAGGGGGAAGAGAAAAGGACATGAAGTCAAAGGGATAGAGCAAAGAGGAGGGTGGTACGAGTGATAATCATGCCAAGTAAGGAAAATAGTGAATGAAAGACATGGTCGCGATTCCATGTGATCAGTTCATCAATGGAAATATAGCAAGGGATGGAGAGTATTGGATGCAAGATGTTTATTAGCATGCCGGCAAGGGCATGAGTTGCATAGATCAAGCATCAAAGATTAAAAATGTATTATTACTCGTAACAAACTGACAATCACGTTTGTATTGACACTTATAATTAAAAATAAAAGTGGAAAAGGTTTTGTGAAAAACAGGCATTAGAGTAGTAGGATAACATAAAAGTAGTGCATGATGCCATACCGGCTTTTTCACAAACACATAGCATGCATGGTAAATACGTTATTGAAAGTATTCAGTTGAACATGCAAGCAACCTTTTAAAAAAATTATATAATTGTCAAACAATTCTTTGAATAATCCACAAGTGAAATAAATAAATTTCTAACACCAATGAAAATAATGCAATGAATGAAACTATGCAAATAAATTAAATGGAAGTGAAGAGGGATGAGAAGAATAAAGTAAGAATAGGAAGAAGAAAGAAGAAAAGAAATAAGAAGGGAAGAAAAGAATTAGATATAAGGAAGAAAAGATAAGATATTTGGCTGCTCTGGATAAGTTGTGCGGCGCAAGCGACGCGGACGCGTGGGGGACGCGGTCGCGCGTCTTGCGCTTAAATTAATCGACGCGGTCGCGTCGGTCACGCGGACGCGTGACACATTTTGTGCTACTGGCGCGAGGGCAACCTCGCGTTCGCACAACTCTCTGTTCAAAATTCATTATTGCCAAATTTCAGGGTGACGCGGTCGCGTGGTCGATGCGATCACGTGAGTGGCCATTATAGGGATCTGACGCAGACGCGTCAGCCATGCGTCCGCGTGGTAAGGCTTGTGCTTCTAGCACTAGTCCAGCCATGATCTAACTTAACTTTCGGCCATACACCCTTTTTACGTCGATTTACAGGGCACGCATTCGCGTGGGTGACACGGACGTGTGGGAGGCATTTTCCCACATGACCCGGACGCGTCAGCGACGCGGTCGCGTGGGTCAAATTTGTGCCAAAGGCACGCCTCCAGCCACGCTCTTGAGGCCAAGGCATCTTAGGCTAGTTTCACTAGCATTTTTCTATTAGTTTTAGTTGTTTTATGCATTTTCTTGAGCTTAAAGTAACCAAGAATGGTTAAATGAACAACAAAGTAATGAATCATCCAAACAGTGTAATTTTGATGCAAATTCCATGAGTTTTTAGTTATATTACTTGAATGCTATGAATGGAAGATTTCTCATGAAATTTTGCAAGACTTTGATGCAATTGTGTGGATGATTTCAGGGAAGAAGAGGCTAGGCAAGGAAGCAACAAAATCAATAAAGGAAGCTTGAAGATCACATGTGGAGTTTAAGTTCCAGTTTAAGCTTAAACTGGAACTTAAACTACCAAGCCATATAATGCTGAAAGTGGCGTTTAACCTCCAGTTTAACCTTAAACTGGAAGTTAAACGCCAGAATAAGAAATGCACCAAAGCTGAAAATGGCGTTTAACCTTCAGTTTAAGGTTAAACTGAAGGTTAAACGCCAGAATCATGAAAGCTGAGAAAAGAGGAAACTGGCGTTTAACCTCCAGTTTAACCTTAAACTGAAGGTTAAACGCCAGAATGAGAATGGCACCAAGGAAGCATTTCCATGTTTAACCTCCAGTTTAACCTTAAACTGGAGGTTAAACGTGTTCGAACCATATTATGCACCAGGAAGCCATTTCCACGTTTAAGCTCCAGTTTGACCTCAAACTGGAGCTTAAACGTGTTCGACATTCACACTCCTGGGCTACCTTGTTCATTCCCACGTTTAAGCTCCAGTTTAAGGTTAAACTGGAGCTTAAACGTGTTCGGCGTTTTTGCTACTCCAGGGTTGCCTTCTCATTTCCACGTTTAAGCTCCAGTTTAACCTTAAACTGGAGCTTAAACGTGTTCGACCAGAATTGCCTCCAGGGGTTGCAATCTTCATTTCCACGTTTAAGCTTCAGTTTAACCTTAAACTGAAGCTTAAACGTGTTCGATTAATTACCCTCCTGGGTTGCTTTCTTCCATTTCCACGTTTAAGTTTCCGTTTAACCTTAAACTGAAACTTAAACTTCAACTTAAACGCCACGTTTTGAAAGGGTTTCTGGGCCAAATATATTGAAGTTTAAGTTAGCATTTGAGCACAAACATTAACTTAAACGTATTATGGTATGAAACCCAATTGAATATCATGGTTTATGGGATTGGGCCTGAAGAATTGATGAGTTTGGAACTTCAATTTGTTGAGCATTGTGTCATTACTTGTTTATCACTAAGTTTGCTCAATGAATGTTATAGAATTGGATCACAGCCTCATCAGGATTATGGACCATAAACCCAAAGCAAAAGGAAATCAAGGAAAGGCCTCAAAGCCCAAGAAACACAACAGAAGCTCAATTTAGAAAGTGTATAAATAGGATAGAATTGAAGTTAGTTAGCACTTTTTGACACTTTGGAATTTTCATACTTTTGTAATTGAATTCAGAGCTATGATTCACTAAACCCCTTTCATTGGGTTAGGGAGCTCTATTGTAATTCAATGAATCAATAATAGTTTTATCTTCTTCTTCAATCTTTTCTCTTGAATTTTGTTAGAAAGCTTCTCGATCTAATTCCATTGGGTAGTTGTCTTGGGAAAGAAACTATCCATAATTGGAATCCTTTGGAACCTTGGGAAAGGAATGGAGGATTCATGCTAGAGAAGCTTTCTCACAGTGAATTGGATTGGGGTTTGGATGGATATTGTGACATGTAATCCTACCAAATTGTGGTTCATGAAACTGTGTGGTATAATCAGTGATCGAGCATCATCTCTTCTTATGAACATTTAAACCAAGGGATTGGGAATTTGTTTGTTTTTAGAGAGAATTGGTGAGCCAAGGAATTGGGATCCAATCATATAAGATTGCCAAGCAAGATTCAATGAATGCATTGGTTGAGGAAGAGATGAAAATGTTTTGATTCGGAGATTTCAATATCTCCTGACCCCAATGAACCTCTCTCTCTGATCTATCCCTTTCTATTTACATTCTGCAATTTCAATTCATGCAATCACCCCCGTCCCTTTTTAATTTCAGCAATTTAGCTTCTTGCTCTTTAATTCATGCAAATTTTACATTCCGCTCATCTAAATCTTGATTTCGCTCAACTAGAACATACTTTTAATTCGAATTGCTCATTCAACCAATCCTTGTGGGATTCGACCTCACTCTATTGTGAGTTTTTACTTGACGATAACCGGTGCACTTGCCGGAAGGAATTTTTGCCGATTGTGCAATTTCCTAAATCGTAGCATATCAAGTTTATGCTAGTATCAAGTTTATGGCGCCGTTGCCGGGGATTGGTTTTCGATTGACAATTCTCAAATTGGAAGTTAACTAGATTGAGCATTTTTCTTGTTTTGTTAATTTAGTCCAAGTTACTTGTTGAATTTAATTTCTGCACTCTGTTATTTGCTTTTTTTTTCTTATGCCTTTCATTTCAAGCAACTAACTCACTGACCCACTAACTATTTGAATTAATTCCTCAACTGCTCTAACCATACTCTTCCATTAACCAAGAGTATTCAACTTGTTTGTTGCTTGTGGTGTGTTCTTGTATGACAGGTAGGAGAGGAGAGACAACAACTCCTCCATATACCGAACCAGTGAGGACCCTTCATAGACTTAGAAGGGAAGCAAGAGGGAAGAGAGTACTGAGAGAAGAAGAATCTGAAGGAGAGTCTGAGGACAACTTTGAGGAAGCTCTAACAATGCCATTCCTGAGAGGAGGGTTCTTGGTTCATACATAAACCCAACTTCTGGGAATTGTGGTAGCAGCATCCAGAAACCACCCATTCAGGCCAACAATTTTGAACTCAAACCACAGCTAATATCATTGGTGGAGGATCATTGTTCATTTGGTGGAAGTGCTAATGAAGACCCAAACCAACATCTCACAAAATTCCTGAGAATTTGCGACACTGTGAAATCCAATGGAGTCCAGGAAGATGCCTATAAACTGCTCTTGTTCCCATTTTCACTTAGGGACAAGGCAGCTAAGTGGCTGGAATCATTCCCAAGGGGGAGCCTAACAACCTGGGATGAGGTGGAAAGCAAGTTTCTGGCACGTTTCTACCCTCCACAAAAGGTCAATAGGCTTCGATCTGAGGTTCAGACTTTTAGACAACAAGATGGTGAGACACTCTACGAGGCATGGGAGAGGTTCAAAGAATTGACAAGGAAATGCCCACCAGACATGTTCCCTGACTGGGTGCAATTGTATATTTTCTATGATGGACTTTCTTATGAATCAAGGAAGGCTGTAGACCATTCATCAGGAGGTTCATTGAACAGGAAAAAGACTGTGGAAGAAGCCATTGAAGTGATTGAGACAGTGGCTGAGAATGAATACTACTATGCTTCAGAGAGGCACAACACTAAGGGAGTCATGGAGCTGAACCATGTTGATACAATTCTAGCCCAAAACAAGGTGTTTGCCAAGCAACTAGCAGAGCTCACCAGGAAATTAGACACAAAGCAAGTGGCTGCACTACACACACAAGATCAAGAGGAAGTAAGCATTGAAGGAGGTGATTGGGAAGAAGCCAACTATGTGGGAAATCAACAAAGGCAACCATATGATCCACATTCCAACACTTACAACCCAGGATGGAAAAACCACCCAAACTTTGGGTGGGGAAACCAGCAAACCCAACCACAAAACCACAAACCTTACAACCACAACCAACATAACAATTCCACATATCAAAACTCCAACCAAAGATCATACCAAACCACACAAAACACTTACTCCCAACCACCATATCATGGCCAAAATAATCAACCTGCCCAACCTAATCCAAACCAACAATTTCAAGATCAATTAAACAGGATAGAAGGAAGGTTAGTAAACATGGGTCAGGACATAAGTGAGTTGAAAAGCTTTAGGGATGATGTGAGATCGACCTTAAGGAACCATGGTGAAAAACTCAAGTGGATGGAGGCTCGAGTAGGAGAACTATCTCAACAGGCCCCCAAGTCAACTGCAGTGTTCCCTAGTGACACAGAAAAGAATCCTAAAGGGGAACAAAAGGAAATGAGATGGGAAGAATGCAAGGCTATCACCATATTGAAGGAAGTCTCAGAAGAAGAAGGAATCAGACCCTCAGAAAAGGAGTCAGAAATCTTGAAAGAAGGTGTGGAAGGAGCTAAGCAGGAAAGTGAAACTGAGCAAGCCAAGGAAATGCAAAAGGAAGGCATGCTGGAAACTTACCAACCAAGAGCACCATTTCCTCAGAGGTTAGGAGGAGGTGAAAAAGGGAAAACATATTCAAGGTTTTTAGAGACATTTAAGTCTCTCCATATCAATATTCCCTTTCTTGAGATCCTCCAGCAGATGCCTACACATATCAAGTATTTGAAGGAATTGCTGAGCAAGAAAAGAGTTTTGAAGGGAGGACAAACTGTAATCATGAACAAAGAATACAGTGCACTCATCAAGAAGGACATAGTCTCTAAGAAAACAGACCCAGGAAGTTTTCATATCCCCTGCATCATAGGAGAAACAAAAATTGACAGAGGATTCTGTGATCTAGGAGCTAGCATAAATGTGATGCCTCTGACTCTTATGAAGAGGCTACAACTGAATGAGGTGAGGTCCACTGATGTAATCATACAACTGGCTGACAAAACTCAAAAGCAAGCTGAAGGGGTAGTTGAGAATGTGCTGGTGAAAGTGGGAAATTATTTCTTCCCCACAGACTTTGTCATTTTGGACATGGAGGAAAGCTACCTACACCCTATCATTATGGGAAGACCATTTCTAGCCACTGCTAGAGCGCTCATAGATATAGAACAAGGAGAGCTAATTTTGAGAATACATGATGAACAGCTCATTTTCCATGTTTTCAAACCTGCATCTGAGCCTGAACCAGAATATGAAAAGCCTAAGGATGATAGTAGCCATCTGTGTTTGGAGGAAAGCAATCCAGCAGTTGAAACTCTAAAACAGTCCTTGGAAGGCAAACAAGATTTGCAAGAGTTAAAGCCACAAGAATCAAAAGAAACAGATAAGAAGGAACCTCCTGGCATAAGGGTCAATGAAGAAATCCTCAAGAGAGAGGGAAGAATTGTAAAGAAAGTGCCAAGAGGGTGGAGAAACAAGAAAATTCCCACTGAAGGTTTCTCTCCGGGAGATGAAGTGATATCAAGTCATTATCTGCCAATCCCACCTGGCCTCAAAACCATTCCTGCCCAGCTCCCTCAAGTGTTCACAATCAGGAAAGTTCTTTCTATGGAACATTTGGAAATCATAAAGGAATCAAATGGGGACGTTTTCATAGTGAGAGGAGAAGACATCAAGCACTACAATCCACCCTAACAAGGGACAACCGTCAAGCTAGTGACGTTAAAGAAGCGCTTGTTGGGAGGCAACCCAACCTGAGGTAATACTCTTTTGCTGTTTCTTTTATTTGTTTCAATAAAAAGGTGAAGTAGTTTCTGTGCATTGCAAAGAATTAAGTTTGGTGTTTCACACCAAACAATGAATTCGTGGATCAATAATTCAAGGGGGAATGTGTGACTCTAAGTTTGGTGTTCCACCATACAAATCAACTGCACACAACAACCTTTGAATTATATGAAAGGAACAACCATTCTAAGCAATCACAGAAATGCTTAAAATCCTTAGCAGCAACTTCATTCCAAGGAGAATTCAAGAATTCAAAGAGCAGAGGAGTAAGTAGGAGACTAAGTTTGGTGTTCACACACCAACTTAAGACTCAGACACTGGCCCATACATAATTGAGCTAACAACTCAAGTGCTTGAGAAGCAAGCAACTTCATCACTCTTTGCAGGAAAAGAAACAAGGATCTTAGAAAGAACATGAAGCAACAACTAGGAGAAGAAGGAGAAATCAAATTGTTTCCTGGCAACAAAGAGAAAAACAAGAAACTTCACAAGGTGGTATTGTTTCTTGAACATTCTTTAAAAGGCAAACAAAAGCATGCTTGTTCTGGTTTAAACTGTAATTGTTGAATCTTTCTGGAATATGAAGTTTCTAGTATGATTGTTTGTTTATTGCTTTGAATAAAGTGAATGCCTAGATGTTTGGATATAACTTCACCTTCTTAAACAAATGCTTGCCATGCTTGTTCTGTTTCCAAAAATAAAAGAAAAGTTTGAACAAAGGTAACTTGGCTCAATTAGTGACAAATTAAGTAGAATTAAGTGGTGGTATGCATGCTTGATTGTTTAGTCAGATCACTAGAAATTGAGTGTAGAATTATCATTTTTGTAGAAGTTGAGTACTGTCTATGGATTTTGATAAATAAATGTCTTTGGCCATGAAAAAGAAAGAAAAAGAAGAAGAAAAAGCCACTGAAAAGGGGCAACCAAAAAGCAAAAAAATTGAGAAAATAAGCTAGGCACCAATGGTTTGAACTTCTGAGACAAATGCCTGTGGTGTTTATGTATTAAGGATATGCTTGGATGAATAGGTTCTGAGGAGTGTTTCAACACTTGGTAACTTGGGTTAACTAACCCGGGATTATCGAACAAAAATCCATTATCAAGAGCAACCTAAATACAAAACATTTAGTCACACAAAGAGGTGCTGGGCACCAATGTCTCAAGAAGAAATGTGAACTAAAATGCCTGTAGTGGATATGTGTAATGCACTGATAAGAAAAAGAAAATGCCAAAGGCTTGTGCAACACATGACACTGAGCAAACAAGGAGCAAAGGAGCTCTAAGAAAAAGAAAAACAAAGAAGGGAAAAGTGCCAAAGACATAAGAATAACAAGAGGCCATAGCAGTGTTTAATGGATGCAATGAAAAAGTGATAATCCTACCTGATAAGAATGAAAAAGTGATACTGCAACTTTCTGCATAAAACCCTTCTAATGAACTTCAAATGCTTGCTAATATAGCCAATGTAATTGCTTTTTGTTTCATCCTTTTTTCTCAAATAACTCAGGACTTGCTTAGGGACAAGCAAGTATTAAGTTTGGTGTTGTGATGCCAAGGCATCTTAGGCTAGTTTCACTAGCATTTTTCTGATAGTTTTAGTTGTTTTATGCATTTTTTTGAGCTTAAAGTAACCAAGAATGGTTAAATGAACAACAAAGTAATGAATCATCCAAACAGTGTAATTTTGATGCAAATTCCATGAGTTTTTAGTTATATTACTTGAATGCTATGAATGGAAGATTTCTCATGAAATTTTGCAAGACTTTAATGCAATTGTGTGGATGATTTCAGGGAAGAAGAGGCTAGGCAAGGAAGCAACAAAATCAATAAAGGAAGCTTGAAGATCACATGTGGAGTTTAAGTTCCAGTTTAAGCTTAAACTGGAACTTAAACTACCAAGCCATATAATGCTGAAAGTGGCGTTTAACCTCCAGTTTAACCTTAAACTGGAAGTTAAACGCCAGAATAAGAAATGCACCAAAGCTGAAAGTGGCGTTTAACCTTCAGTTTAAGGTTAAACTGAAGGTTAAACGCCAGAATCATGAAAGTTGAGAAAAGAGGAAACTGGCGTTTAACCTCCAGTTTAACCTTAAACTGAAGGTTAAACGCCAGAATGAGAATGGCACCAAGGAAGCATTTCCACGTTTAACCTCCAGTTTAACCTTAAACTGGAGGTTAAACGTGTTCGAACCATATTATGCACCAGGAAGCCATTTCCACGTTTAAGCTCCAGTTTGACCTCAAACTGGAGCTTAAACGTGTTCGACATTCACACTCCTGGGCTACCTTCTTCATTCCCACGATTAAGCTCCAGTTTAAGGTTAAACTGGAGCTTAAACGTGTTCGGCGTTTTTGCTACTCCAGGGTTGCCTTCTCATTTCCACGTTTAAGCTCCAGTTTAACCTTAAACTGGAGCTTAAACGTGTTCGACCAGAATTGCCTCCAGGGGTTGCA
The DNA here is from genome assembly GCF_003086295.3 of Arachis hypogaea. Lineage (NCBI taxonomy): Eukaryota > Viridiplantae > Streptophyta > Magnoliopsida > Fabales > Fabaceae > Arachis > Arachis hypogaea. The sequence continues at coordinate 46,975,597 of NC_092039.1, read as the reverse complement.
ATCTTCATTTCCACGTTTAAGCTTCAGTTTAACCTTAAACTGAAGCTTAAACGTGTTCGATTAATTACCCTCCTGGGTTGCTTTCTTCCATTTCCACGTTTAAGTTTCCGTTTAACCTTAAACTGAAACTTAAACTTCAACTTAAACGCCACGTTTTGAAAGGGTTTCTGGGCCAAATATATTAAAGTTTAAGTTAGCATTTGAGCACAAACATTAACTTAAACGTATTATGGTATGAAACCCAATTGAATATCATGGTTTATGGGATTGGGCCTGAAGAATTGATGAGTCTGGAACTTCAATTTGTTGAGCATTGTGTCATTACTTATTTATCACTAAGTTTGCTCAATGAATGTTACAGAATTGGATCACAGCCTCATCAGGATTATGGACCATAAACCCAAAGCAAAAGGAAATCAAGGAAAGGCCTCAAAGCCCAAGAAACACAACAGAAGCTCAATTTAGAAAGTGTATAAATAGGATAGAATTGAAGTTAGTTAGCACTTTTTGACACTTTGGAATTTTCATACTTTTGTAATTGAATTCAGAGCTATGATTCACTAAACCCCTTTCATTGGGTTAGGGAGCTCTATTGTAATTCAATGAATCAATAATAGTTTTATCTTCTTCTTCAATCTTTTCTCTTGAATTTTGTTAGAAAGCTTCTCGATCTAATTCCATTGGGTAGTTGTCTTGGGAAAGAAACTATCCATAATTGGAATCCTTCGGAACCTTGGGAAAGGAATGGAGGATTCATGCTAGAGAAGCTTTCTCACAGTGAATTGGATTGGGGTTTGGATGGATATTGTGACATGTAATCCTACCAAATTATGGTTCATGAAACTGTGTGGTATAATCAGTGATCGAGCATCATCTCTTCTTATGAACATTTAAACCAAGGGATTGGGAATTTGTTTGTTTTTAGAGAGAATTGGTGAGCCAAGGAATTGGGATCCAATCATATAAGATTGCCAAGCAAGATTCAATGAATGCATTGGTTGAGGAAGAGATGAAAATGTTTTGATTCGGAGATTTCAATATCTCCTGACCCCAATGAACCTCTCTCTCTGATCTATCCCTTTCTATTTACATTCTGCAATTTCAATTCATGCAATCACCCCCGTCCCTTTTTAATTTCAGCAATTTAGCTTCTTGCTCTTTAATTCATGCAAATTTTACATTCCGCTCATCTAAATCTTGATTCCGCTCAACTAGAACATACTTTTAATTCGAATTGCTCATTCAACCAATCCTTGTGGGATTCGACCTCACTCTATTGTGAGTTTTTACTTGACGATAACCGGTGCACTTGCCAGAAGGAATTTTTGCCGATTGTGCAATTTCCTAAATCGTAGCATATCAAGTTTATGCTAGTATCAGCTCTCGCATGACTTTCTGCTCACTTTTCATTTCTCCCTAAAGCACCTGCGACGCGGACGCGTCAGCGATGCTGTCGCGTCGCGTGCAAATTTTTTTTTATAATGTAGTATGCAGAATGCAATGCTTAATATGAATGCTATGCAAGTATGCATGATTCCAAGTTCAATCAAGACTCAAAAACAAACAAAACAGACTAGAACTAAAACTGAAAAGGGAACGATCATACCATGGTGGGTTGTCTCCCACCTAGCACTTTTAGTTAAAGTCCTTAAGTTGGACATTTGGCGAGCTCCTTGTTATAGCGGCTTGTACTTGAACTCATCCTGAAACTTCCACCAATGCTTGGTCTTCCAATAAGCTCTATCCATACTAAGTAAATTCCTCAAGCTTTGATGGAGTTCTTTACAAGCTTTGAGCTCCCAAAATTGATCCTCATATATTCCCGGATCCCAAATCTTATTTCTACACCCGTCTTCAAGTTGATCATCATTGTTCCACCCGGGTGGCTCAGCTTTAGAATTCTTACTGAAGCATCCAAACAATTTCCTAGACCCATTCAATTGAGCTTTATACAAACCTTTGCGTTTAAACTTAAAGCTTCCAACCATAATGAACCTTGCAGGACAATTCTTACCACTGACCATCTTCCTCTTACTCTTAATGCCATAAAGAGTTATAAGTTGACCATCCGTCTCCAGTAGCCCATATTCAAGTAGAATTAGAAAGCTAAGGGATATGAATTTTACCCACTTGAATGTTGTGAAGGATGATGCCAACGTAGGGGGAGGAGTTTCTAATGAACTTGCAAGCTCCACTCCTTTGTGCTCTTCTCTGACAACTTCCACCTCTTTGTAAGCTTCTTCAATTTCAACCTCTTTCTCTTGGTGGCTTTCTTCCAATTCAATCTCTTATTCATTGTTTACCAAGGGCATGGGAGGTTGTGCTTCTTCTTCTTTAAACTCCATATCAAGTCCAATGGAAGATGATTGAAATGTAGATAAGAATTCATCAATGATTGAATCCATCTCTTGATCATCCCCTTCAAAGTCTTCAACCATGAGATGCCTTGGAGGTTGTACACCCTCCTCAACATCAGTTTCAAATGTCCTTGAAGGAGGCTCTATAACTTGACTTTCCCATGGAGGTTCAGCATCTCCTAAGTTTTCAATTACTGCCTCCTCTTTTTCTTTAATAATTCTAGCTTCCTCCACTTGTTCCAATACCAAATCGTGCTGCTCACTATCCACCGGAGTGCCTAACTTCTCCTTCATGCTACGTTCTTCAGTAGATTTTCCACATGAAGCCATGGGGGTTCCTTGAATGTCCGAACATCGGAAAGGTAATCGATTTATTGCTTGATCCAGGAGTTTAAGTATGAAATCGTATTCATCCTTGATGATTTCCTGTTCAACTATTTCTTCACCTTCGAGTACAAAATCCTCCTTGTTGTCTTCTGTCACTGGTTCTTCAATCGTGCTGTCAACTTCAAGGGTCTCTACTACCATCACCTTTAGTGCCTCCTCTAGCTCCTTATGAAGTATGGATTAGCAAAGATGATCCTCTCTCTCTTGTTCCATGTTAATAGTATCAGTGGGATCATGTTGCTCTTGGATTGAGGGATGTTGGTGCTCTTCCATGGATTATGGTGATGGGATGGGTGGATCATTATGTGGTTGAGATGGAAGTGTATTGGAGCTTGAGGGTTGAATATTGGGGGTATTTGGAGGTCCGATTTGGGCGGCGAGAGCTTGTATAGCAGAGTTTAGATCGGCAAATGCTTTCTCCATGGAGGTTTAGGGTGGATAGGAGGGTTCATTTGTTGGAAGAAAAGGTTCATAACACGGAGGTGGTTCCTCTTGATAAGTGTTCCGAGGGTTACCTGAAACTGTAGGTCGATCTCGGATGAGATCTTCTGTACTGGTCGGAGCTGTTGTGTCCGACTTGTTGATGGTGGCTGGAGCCGCCGTGTCCGACTTGTTGGACTTGGTGGTGGTGCTGATCCTTCGTCCCCGGAGGGTGGGGGGTACCTGCAAGGGACTCCGATGCTTAAGTTAGCAAGGGTATTAAGCAGGTATTGAGTAGAATCAGAGTATGAATTATACCTGGGTGTTCCAGTGTATTTATAATGGTGAGATGTGGCCTCCTGTTGATAAGATAAGTTAGTTATCTTATCTTATCTTTATCTTATCTTTAAGTGAGGTCATCTTATCTTCAAGGGAACCGCCTTTATCTTTCTGGGCTTTGGCTGCCTTTAGATTGGGCCGTGTTCCTTCGTTTTGGGCCTGCTTTGGGCTCCTTTTGGCGAGTTGGCCGAGCTCTTTGAGAAGAGGTCGGGCATTTGGCCGAGCCCTTTGAGAAGAGGTCGGGCATTTGGCCGAGCCCTTTGAGAAGAGGTCGGGCATTTGGCCGAGCCCTTTGAGAAGAGGTCGGATAGTCTGACCTGAAGAGGTCGGTCGGCTTGTCGCTAAACATCCCGGGTCGGGCAGCTTGACCCAGGGTATGAACAGTGCCCCTGCTTGAGTTCGATCTTTCCATGAGATCATGCTTTTCAGAGCTTCGATCTCTTTGGAAGTCATGCTCAAGCATCTGTCTGACTTGTTTCTTCATTGCTTTGCAATCTTTGTAGATTTTTGGTACTTCTCAGTCCAACCTCTTTTGAGTGGTAGCGTGAGTTTTCTACCCTTGCCTTCTGGATCACGCCTTGCTTTAAGTTTGTGTTGACAACCCTCTGCTTTGGCGAAGTTGTCCTTGCGACTTGATATCCAGACTTTTAGTGATTTGTCCAATGACTTTTTAGTGTTCTTTATATAGAACCTTTTTTTTTTAGTCTTGGATGATGTTCGTAGCCCTGTTTGAGATTGTGCCTTCTTTGAGTGGAGTTGTATCCTTTTTGGCTAAGCGCATTTGAGCCTTAAGTTGTTTCCCAACCTTTTGGCTTGTTCTTTTTTTGAAGTTGTACTTGCGCCTCTTCTTTAGCTGATGTCGACCTGTATGACTTTGCCCCTGCTTGAGTTCGGACTTTTCCGTGAGACCGTGCTTTCAGAGTTTCGATCTCTTCGGGGAAGTCGTGCTCAAGCATCTTGACTTTGGTCGATCTTTTGAGTAGTTTCTCCTTGTGTGAGTCTAGTATTGCCCCTTTTACTTTGTTGAGGGGACTTTTCAGCCTTCTTCCGACTTGTTTGTCTTTGCTGTTCGGGCTTTTTAGTCATAATCCAACAACTTTTTAGGTATAGTTCCTGATGGGAAACCTTTTATAGTCTGTTTGGATGACTTTTTAGCGCCGTTTTGATTTGTGCTTTTGCCTTTTAAGTAGTGTCTTTTTTCAAGACTTCGTACCTTTTATCAAAGCATTCTTGGCATTCCTTTGGCTGTTGCGAGATGTCTTTGTCCCCTTTGTGGATCTTTGTAGAGTGTCGGTATTTTGTTGTCCGACCTCTTTTGATCACTGCCGGTTTTGTCCACTTTCTGCTTGGTTGAGGTGGTCCTTGGGGCTAACTTGTCCGACGACTTTTTAGTGTTCTTTGGTAGAACCTTTTTAGTTGGTCTGAACAATTTTGATAGCCTTGTCATGGAGCCGTGGCTTTTTGGGCAAAGCTATGTCCCTTTTAGCGCACGCTTTTCGTTGGTCCAATTTCTCGTGTCGACGAGCTGTAGCTTTCGTCGGTCCGACTTCTTGTCGGTCCAAGCTGTGGTTTTCGTTGGTCCGACTTCTTCTTGTCGGTCCAAGCTGTAGCTTTTGTTGGTCCGACTTTTTCTTATTGTTCCAAGCTGTAGCTTTGGGCCGACTTCTTCATGTCGGTCGCTTTCTAAGTTATTTCTAGTAATCCTCTTTATTGGACCTTTGTCAGATCTCTTTCAGGGATTTACTTTTTATAACTTTTTGTTTATGGGACGACTTCTTTACGTCAGTCCCTTCTCCAAGTTATTTTTGTAACCCTCTTTCTTGGACCTTTTGTCAGATCTCTTTCAGGGATTACTTTTATAACTTGTCCGTTGTAGGAGACCGACTTCTTTATGTCGATCTCTTCTAAGTTATTTCGTAACCCTCTTTCTTGGACCTTTGTCAGGTCTCTTTCAGGGATTACTTTTTATAACTTTTTGTTTATGGGACGACTTCTTTACGTCAGTCCCTTCTCCAAGTTATTTTTGTAATCCTCTTTCTTGGACCTTTTGTCAGATCTCTTTCAGGGATTACTTTATAACTTCTCACATTAATTTGAACCTCGTCGCTTTATCTTTGCCGACCTTGTGTGGCCTTTTGGCAAATGATTTTTCGCGTTTTGCCGAGCATAAATTAATGCGCCTTGGCGGGGTACTTTTCTAGGATTTGTTTCATCATGAGGAAAAAATAGAAAATTTTGATTAGTATTAAAAGAGGGAATATTTACAGAATGTTTACCCTTGACTAGGTCGGGTGTCTTACTTAACCGGGTGTCTCATTAAAAAACCCTTGTAGGCAAAAAGAGTACACCTTGGGTTAAGTTTTTTCTAGCTGTAGTACCGTCTTAGATTACAGGCGTGCCAGGCCCTGGGCAGCTCATTGCCTTCTAGGTCGGATACTTTGTAATAGCCCGTCCCTAAGACTTCTGTTACCTTGTAGGGCCCTTTCCAATTCGCGGCTAGCTTTCCTTCTCCCGACTTTTGTGTTCCGATGTCATTTCGGATTAGAATCAGGTCGTGAATGGAGAAACTTCGCTTTATTACCTTTTGATTGTATCTGAGGGCCGTTCGCCGTTTTAAGGCTTCTTCTCGGATTCGGGCTCTTTCTCGGACCTCGGGGAGGAGGTCGAGTTCTTCCCTTTGTGCCTGTGGGTTGCCTCCTTCGTTGTAGAAGATGACTCTGGGCGACCCTTCATCTATTTCGATAGGAATCATTGCCTCCATCCCGTAAGCTGGTCGGAATGGGGATTCTCCCGTTGTAGAGTGTGGGGTTGTCCGATATGCCCATAGTACCTGGGGGAGTTTCTCGGCCCATGCCCCTTTGGCCTCTTGGAGTCTTCGTTTTAACCCGGCCAAGATGACTTTATTTGCAGCTTCTGCTTGTCCATTGGCTTGTGGGTGTTCTACGGATGTGAATTGGTGCTTGTAATAATGTTTCTGTACAAGAATTTCTGACTTCTTTGAGCAGTGGCACTAGCTAGGGGCTCTACCTCAATCCATTTTATGAACACCCCTACAATGAGGAACTTGACTTGTCCCAATCCTTGGGGAAATAGTCCGAGGAGGTCGAGTCCCCTCTTTGCGAACGGCCAAGGTTATGTTACACTGATGAGCTCCTCTGGTGGGGCAATGTGAAAGTTGGCATGCTTTTTGATGTAAAGCTTTGACTTTGTATTTGAGTTTTTGCTCCGTTGTTGCCTTCAAAGGGTGCCCCTGGACCTTCGTGTGAGTCCTGGGGTTTCCCTTTTACTGTTGTATCTGACACCTGATATTTTGCTGTTATTGTTCGAGTTGTTGCCCGAGTTGTTTGGTAGTAACCCCATAGTTGACCTATGTCTTTGAGATGTATACTAAGATCTCGGACAGCATGTCTGATTAGCTGGATTTCATAGTTTTAATGCGTGTTACTGTGGCTGACCCTGAGTACATTCCTTATACCGCCTTTGAGATCGATTTGTTGTGGTCTTGTAATGTAGCCTGGATGAAGCTTTTGTTATTGCCCCTTGGTTGGCTAGTTTTGAAAATGCATCAGCTCGGGCATTCTGCTCCCGAGGTATGTGTCGGACTTCATATTCCCCGAATTGTCCGAGCTGTTGGTGTTACCTGGTTATGAAAGTACATCAGCTCGGGCATTCTATGTATCGGACTTCATTTTCCCCGATTTGTCCGAGCCGTTTTCTGTTTTTGTCCAGGGTCCCCTGGATTGTCCGAGATGTTCTATGGTTTTGTCCAGGGTCCCCCGAATTATCCGAGCTATCCTCTATAGGATTCTTCCAGCTAAGTTTGTTTTCTATAGGATGCCTTTTATGGCTGGTTGGTCCGAACTCTGATAGTGTGAGCTTGAAAGTATGGGTGGAGTTTGTTGAGAGGTGAGTACGAGGGAGTAGGCGAACTTTTTCTATCTTTTGATAGTTTAGTTCGGCCCCTTGTAGAGCTTTGCTGATGAAGTAAATTGGTTGTTTCCCACTTTCGTCTTCTCTGACTAGTGCTGAGGCTATTGCCCGACTTCCCACTGTGAGGTATAATATGAGTTCTTCATTTTCCCAAGGTCTGGTGAGAATGGGTGGTTGTCCCAAGAATCTCGGAAGGCTTGTTCGCATTCCGTTGTCCTTTCCAAACCTCTCTTCCTTCCTTAAGATACCTCTTTGAGGTGTCTTTTGCAAGACGATTTAGAGATCCTTCCTCCTGCGAATCCTTCATTTATCATATGAACATGTCTCTCAGGGGTGTGAGACGGAAGTTCAGCTCGTTCGACTTCTTCGGTGTGAGGTGGACGTTTAACTCGTCCGACCTCTTCCTTCAAGTTGTCCGACTTCTTTTGTGTGAGGTAGACATTCAACTTGTTCGGTCTCTTTGATGTGAGGTGGACCTTTGTCCGACCTCTTCGGTCTGAGGTGGGCCTTCAACTCGTCCGACCTCTTTGGTGTGAGGTGGACCTTCAACTTGTCCGACCTCTTTGTTGTGAGGTGGACTTTTAACTTGTCCGACTACTTTGTTGTGAGGTGGACATTTAACTCGTCCGACCTCTTCCTTCAACTTGTCCGACCTCTTTGGTGTGAGGGGGACCTTTGTCCGACCTCTTTGGTGTGGGGATGACTTCCAGGTTCCCCGGCAACGGCGCCAATGTTCCGAGGGTTACCTGAAACTGTAGGTCGATCTCGGATGAGATCTTCTGTACTGGTCGGAGCTGTTGTGTCCGACTTGTTGATGGTGGCTGGAGCCGCCGTGTCCGACTTGTTGGACTTGGTGGTGGTGCTGATCCTTCGTCCCCGGAGGGTGGGGGGTACCTGCAAGGGACTCCGATGCTTAAGTTAGCAAGGGTATTAAGCAGGTATTGAGTAGAATCAGAGTATGAGTTATACCTGGGTGTTCCAGTGTATTTATAATGGTGAGATGTGGCCTCCTGTTGATAAGATAAGTTAGTTATCTTATCTTATCTTTATCTTATCTTTAAGTGAGGTCATCTTATCTTCAAGGGAACCGCCTTTATCTTTCTGGGCTTTGGCTGCCTTTAGATTGGGCCGTGTTCCTTCGTTTTGGGCCTGTTTTGGGCTCCTTTTGGCGAGTTGGCCGAGCTCTTTGAGAAGAGGTCGGGCATTTGGCCGAGCCCTTTGAGAAGAGGTCGGGCATTTGGCCGAGCCCTTTGAGAAGAGGTCGGGCATTTGGCCGAGCCCTTTGAGAAGAGGTCGGATAGTCTGACCTGAAGAGGTCGGTCGGCTTGTCGCTAAACATCCCGGGTCGGGCAGCTTGACCCAGGGTATGAACAATAAGGATATGGATATGGTGTATATTGAGGTGGTGGTTCTGGGTATGGTTCATATGGTGGTTGGTGTGGTGAATAAGGATTGGGGTCATATGGAGGTGAATGGTGGAAAGGAGCTTGTGAGTGTGGTGGTTCAAAGCTATGTTGAGGAGGTGGTTCACTGGCGTATGATGGGGCTTGTTAGTAACTACAAGGGGGTCCACCATATCTATCATCTTTGTATGTATTATAGAATGGTCTTCGTCCATGATATCTTGGAAGGTGTTGTTGCCTAAAGGGTTTATCAGATCCTCTTGGCTCTATCCATCTTTGATTGCTTTGACCTTGATGCATATTCCTGTTATAGCTTCCTCTTCCTGCAACATAGTTTTAACCAGACTCATAGCCAAAGGGGTGAGAGTTCATGGTAGTAATAGAAAATAAAAACAAAAATTTAATAAAAAGAAAATGTTTTGAAGTATAGAATTTTTTTTAAAAAATATTTACAATAACCAATAATAAGGCACACGTTTGCAATTCCCCGGCAACGGCGCCATTTTGAAGAACTGAAGATTGACGGTTTAGAAGTTATAGTAAACTCTCGTTGTAAGTATAGTTACTAAACTAAGCAATCAACCTTTCTTACAAACGTTTTGGTTGTCACAATTAACAAACCCCTAAATAAATTGATAACCGAAATATTCAAACCTCGGGTCGTCTTCTCAAGGAATTGCAGGGAGGTATTCTTATTATTGGTTATGAGTTTTGTAAATTGGGGGTTTTAAAAGTAGGAAAGAAGTATGTCAAATGACAAGTAAAATAAATAAGTAACTATAAAATAATCTTGGCAATATATGAGAAATTAGAAGTCCTATCCTAGTTATCCTTATCAATTGTGATGAGAATTGGATTTTTCTCCCACTTTGTTAACCTCTAACTATGAAGGTAAGTTAAGTGATGAATTAATTTTGATTCCTCAGGTCCTAGTCTTTCCTTGGGAAAGGCTAGAGTTATTGGAACTCGAATTAATTCTTGAAAAATTCCAATTTTCAGTCAACAATGAGTTTGACAACTTAAGAGTTACCAATTAGTCAACCAAAGCCAAGAATGTAGAAAGCTAAATTAAAATCATATATCTGAAAACATCTCAATAATGTGTATTAAATAAGAAAATCAATCCTAACATGAAAAGTTCATAAGCCAATTGGGCAACACAAATCAGATACAAATAAAAGCTTTAGAGTAAACAAAAATAGAAAAGAAACATAAATTATTGAACCTGGTATGAAGAAAAAATTCTAATCCTAATAGAAATCCTAATCCTAAATCCTAAGAGAGAGGAGAGAACCTCTCTCTCTAAAAACTACATCTAAAATTATGAAAATTGTGTTATGAATGAATTATGAAAAGCATGTTGAGTCTTTGCATGTTTCCTGACTTTAATCTGTGTTTCTGGGCCGAAAACTGGGTTGAAATGTGGCCCAGAATCTCTGCCAGCGACTTTTGTAATTCTGCAGATCGCGCACGTCACGCGTCCATGTCGTCTACGCGATCGCGTCACTCAGCGTTTTTTGTATCACGCGTGCGCGTCGTCCACGCATTCGCATCGTTTGTGCAGCTTCCAATCCGCGCGGTCGCGTCAGGCACGCGAACGCGTCACTCTGATTTCTTCCATTTCGCGCGGTCGCGTGAGCCATGTGACCGCGTGACTTCTCGCTGGTCATCTCCTCAATTCCTTGTGTTTCTTCCATTTTTGCACGCTTCCTCTTTATTCTCTAAGCCATTCCTGGCCTATGAAGCCTGAAACACTTAACACACAGATCAAGACATCGAATGGTAATAGGAGAGGATTAAGATTAGCTAAATTAAGACCAAAGAAACATGTTTTCAATCATAGAACTAAACTAGGAAAGAATTGTAAAATCATGCAAATCCTATGAATAAGTGGGTGAAATGCTTGATAAAACCACTCAATTAAATACAATATAAACCATAAAATAGTGGTTTATCAGTTGCGCCGTTCATATCGGTCCATCTTTATATGGAGAGCTACAAGTAGTTGGTGGGATGGTGGTTGTGGTGCGGATGAAGTGTTAGGGTTGGCCGTGGGGGTAGCTATGTCAAGGCCTGGGGTGTCCGTAGGAGGCTTGAGATATTTTCCGGTTAGGTCGACGTCATCTTCTGCCGGAATCAATACCAGCAGCAGCAACTAACTCCGTCACCAAGGCAGAAAACGTAGGTTACCCTTGGCATGGAAACGACCCATGGCTTGTCGGATGAGGACAGGGAGATTGACCGGCCGCTCAGTAAGTATGAACCAAACTAGTAGGGCAAGGTCCACGGTGATCAATGACTCATGAGTGCTTGGAAACACGTAGTGAGATAAAATCTGGGCCCATGCTCGAGCCTCTACAGTGAGATAACACGCATCAATGCTCTTAGGCTGGAATCTAAGGTTCCCTCGGGTCTAAAATGACTCCGGTCTGGCAATAACCCAGCGGATAGCATCCGAATCAAAATCAAAACTAAAGTCATCACGCTGGAATAGGACCTCTTGGTAACTGTCTACCTCATCCGCCACTGGTAAGACATTAAGTACCCATTGAATAGCTCCCTCCGAGACTGGGACTTGCTTCTAGTGCACAAAAACAGTGTGAAGAGAAGGAGAGTGGTAATTGGAGTAGAACTCCACCACCCAAAAGAGGTTGGCTTCTTGTGGTCTCCGCATCAGAAATCCCCATTGCCGCCACTCAAGGCGGGGTAGGATACACTGAACAAGATGCTCCGGAGGAACGAGGACATGTTCAGAATGATAACTTCTTTCAATAATAGCGAGGGGCATGAGCTCACAATAGCGATTGGAAAACCTAGTGGGATCCCTTGAAGGATTGTCCTTCTCTAGCTCATCAATATCAATGATTCCCTTCTTCCTTTAGGGAGGGGCTTGACTTTTGGTGCGGGAAGCACCTTCGTAGTTGTCCTTCGAGGTGCCTTCTTGGTAGGCAGTTTGTTCGGAGCTCTTCCTTTCTTCTTTTTGATGGCCATCTTGAAAAGGAAATGAAAAGAGAAACATTAAACTCGAAGAAGAAACAAAGCCATAAAACATGCTAGTGAGACGTAATGCCATAGAACATTAGAGAGTCTTGAAGACATGACAGCTGCAACAGGTGAGCAAGACAACAATGCAAATTTGGGCAAGTTACTAGTAAGAGATGCAAGAGCGAGAAAGGCATGCAAGTAAGGCATGAGAAGAAAAAGCTCAAGTATCAGTGGCAACACAAAGTACCGTATGCAAGAAGGATATTAAACACAAGAAAATCAATCACCTAATCAAACTAAAGACAATAAAGCATGCAAGAGGAACTAAAGTAGAGTTAGAGAGGGTGGAAACAAAATTCTTACAATATGACATAAGGAAACAAGTCATGGGCATGAGCATGTGAATGGTAAAGATGAGTTGCAATAAGCTCAATGCACAATAAGAAATCAAGTGTAGCGGGGGAAAGCACAAAATTGAAAGCATAGTGTCCAAACGAACTAAAAGTCTCACAGGTGCTTTTCAACAAACGCTTGGTGTGCAATACGCAAACACTAAGCACATTGAACAAATGCAAAGATTTAACATCCAAAATACAACATCAAACATCAAAGCGTCACCACATAATCATAAAGAAGTCAAAACAAAGCAAGATAACCCATCAATGCAAGAAATAAGTCCAACTTCAACACCCATGGAAAATAGAAAAAGAAAGCAAGCAAAAAGCAAAATTGAAATAAATAAAAAGCAAGTAAGAATGGAAAAGAGTAATGAAATGCAACTAATAAGAGAGAAAAAATGGGAACAAAAGCAAAGAAAAGAAGGTGGGGGTAGAAAACCTTGAGTAGGGGAAGAATGTGAGGTGAAGTGCAAGTGGGAAGGGGAGAAGAAAGATTGGAGAAGGAGAGGAAAGAGAAAGTGGGACCGTCATAGGTGGTGGTCACCGGTGGAGGATGCCGCCGGTGGGAGTGGCGGAGAAACGGTGGAAAGAGGGAGTGAGGAAGAAATGAAGAGGGAATGGAAGAAGAAGAATGAAGAAAGAAATGAAAACAGGGCGCGCTGTGTTATCAGCTGTGTCGTGAAAGTGACGCGTGCGCACAATCCACGCGTACGCGTGGATGAGTAGGAGGAGCAAGAACGCGCAAGCATCACCCACGCGTACGCATGGGCAGCATAGAGGTAAAGGACGTGGTCGTTTCCTGAGACGCACACGCGTGGAAGCTGTTGTGCGTGCGGCACGAAGGTAGTATGAAACTCGCACAACTCTCGGATGCATGTACCAAGAGTTGGCTATAGGACAATCAACACGTACGCGTCAACTGACGCGTACGCGTGGGTGGTCAGAATGAAGAAAAACGCGTAAGCGTGCTCCACGCGCAAGTTGTGCTCCCAGCACAGGTTTCGCACAGTGTTCGCATAAATCTCGGGTTCCAAGTACTACAAGTTGCAATTGCGCAATCGACACGTACGCATCACCCACGCTTACGAGTGGATTTGTGAAACAGCAAGAGACGCGTACGCGTCAATTGACGAGCACACGTGATAGGAGTCTTGCGTGTGGCACAATGTTGGCATAAATTTTGCATAACTCTCGGGTTTTTAGCCCAAGGGTGCAGAAATACCATTGACGCGGACGATTCTAGCACACTTGCTCGTGGATACCCTTTTTTCTTTGTTTTTTTTCATATTGATGCCAGGGCATCTTGGCTAGTTTCAATGACCTTTTCTTTACTATTTTAGGGTAGTTTCATGCATTTTCTTCGTAAATAAGCAAGTTTTGGATGAAAATACACTTAAATATTGATTCAAGCAAACATTGTGAACTTTACAAGATTTCATGAGAATTAGGCAGGAATTGAATGATATAATTGATGATGCATAATCTCATGACTTGTAATAGAGCATTGATGCACTTTAATTGCTTGATTTTAGGACAAAGGAAGCAAGAAGGAGCCACGTTAGCAGCCACGTTAATCTAATTAACGTGACCACTAACGTGGAATGGGGACAAGCTTGTAGCGTTAATGGAAAAAGTGATCGCCAATAATGCCTTTGAAGCCATCATAGCCCACGTTAGTTGCCAAGTTAACTATATTAACGTGGTAGCTAACGTAGAGGAGGAATAGGAGCTCCAACGTTAGTGGTAAAAGTGAATGCCACTAACGTTCCAAAAAGGCACAATTAAGCCACGTTAAGAGTCACGTTAATCTAATTAACGTGAACTCTAACGTGGGAGGAGGAAGCAATCGCCAACATTAGTGACACTCACCTTTGTCACTAACGTTGGATTAAGCCAAGAGTGCCCACGTTAGTTGTCACGTTAAGACCACTAACGTGAAGAGTAATGTGGAGCTAAGCATCATAAGCCAATGTTAGTGACACTCACCTTAGTCACTAACGTTGGAGATGGCAATCACCACCACGTTAGTGACCACGTTAATCCAATTAACGTGAACTCTAACATGGGAAGGAGGGGCGTTTGGAGCATTGATGCATTCGCATATTTGCCATTTTAACTAGTTAGTTTAGTTAGTTTTAGCTTAGGTTCATTCACTTTCTTTGAAATAAATGAGCAATTTTGTGAGTTTTTCTCCATGCATCCATGAACCAAGAATTAAGTGAAATTTGGCATAATTCATGCAAATAAATCAAGGAGTTTATATACAAGTTGATGTGAATGATTCCCTTGAAAATTATTGCATAAGATGGCAAAACTTTGAGGAAAGTTCTTTGGTTTATGTTAGGTGATGAAGCAAGAAGACAATGGAGCAAGAAAATATTGGAGAAAGGAAGAACAAGCAAGTTGGCAACTTGGAAATCAAGTTGGCAACTTGCTAGTGTGTGTCCAGCAGAGTTGGCAGCTTGACCTCCCCCTCTTCAAGGATGAATATCTTGAACCACAAGGATCCAATTGGCATGATTCCAATTGCGTTGAGAAGCTGACATCAAGAGCTTTCCAACGATATATAATAGTCCATAATGTGGCGAGGAATGGAAGCTCAAATCAGAGGGAAACTCAAGCCCCAAGAGCAAGGAAATGAAGCATTGCAAGTTGCCAACTTGAGCAGCAAGTTGGCAACGCCAGGAGCCATCACGGGAAGCCACCAGGGGAAGAGTAGCACGTTGCCAACGCCAACACCAAGTTGGCAATGCCCAAGCCAAGTTGAAGAAGAGCCTGGCGTTGTTGCTGGCGTGTTTGCCAACAACTTGGGCAACAACGCCCAGGCAGCTTGAGGATGCTCTCTTCAAGAACGTATATCTTGAGCTAGAAAACTCCAATTGAAGTGAAATCAGTGGCATTGGAAAGTAGACATCAAGAGCTTTTCAACCATATATCACAATATGAAATTGGAGTTCATTTGAAGGTTCAAATGTTGGCTTCATTTAGAGCCTCAAACATGGAAAGTATTGTTTCTGGCTTGCTCACCAAGTTGGCAACGCCCAACCAAGTTGCCAACGCCCAAAATGAAGAAAGGAGTGCCATTCAAGTTGCCAATGCCAGGGAGAGGCACCAACCAGGTTGCCAACGCCCACAAGGCGCACCAACCAGGTTCCAACGCCCACAAGGCGCACCAACCACGTTGCCAACGCCCACAAGCCTTGCCATGGACGTTGCCAACGCCAGGAAGCATTGTTTAGAGCCTTGGAAAGGCTCGAGCACGTTGCCAACGTGCTAAAGGGAAGGAGTGTTTGGCAACAACGCCAGAATGGTGAAGAAATTGTGGTGCACGTTGCCAACTTGGAAATGAATGGGCGTTATTCACAACAACTCCAACAAGGCAGCCTGACCATGTCCTCTTCAATGGAAGATATCTTGAGCTACAGAGATCCAAATTGAGTGCTTCCAAATGCATTGGAAAGCTGACATTCAGAGCTTTCCAACCATATATAATAGTCTATAGTGGAGCACAAAATTGAAGCCAAACCAGAGTCATCTTTAGGCCCTAAAAACAAGAACATGAAGTGAAATTCAAGAAGGCTAGAGATTAGCCTTGGAGTGTGGCTCGAGCACGTTGCCAACGTGCTAGATAGGGGGCGTGTTTTGCAACAACGCCAGCCCCAAGCCCTTGCCTTGGGAGAGTAAGGCACGAGCACGTTGCCAACTTGGGGTTTAAGGTGCGTTATTGGCAACAACTTGGCAACAATTTGGCAGCTTGACCTTACCTTCTTTGAGGAACCATAACTTGAGCTAGGAAAGTCCAATTGAGGTGATTCCAGTGGCATTAGAAAATAGACATCAAGAGCTTTCCAATGATGTATAATAGTCCATATTGAGGCTGGAGGTTGACACTCAAATTCTGGGCTACATTTAGCATGAAAGTAGAGCCAAGAAGAGGAAAAGCAAGTTGTTGGCAACAACTTGGGCTAGCAACGCCCAAGTCTCATACTTCACTACCAGGAAATTGGCATGCACGTTGCCAACGTGCATTATGCCTAGAGTTAGTGCCAATAACGCCAAGCCAATGGGCCAGAAACATGATGAATGAACTCTTCCTTTCCAAGTCTAGCAACACTTCCAATTGAGCCAAGAATTCAACAATGAGAAAGCCCACATTGCTAACCCAAATTGGAGATCTCTGAAGAAGTTTTGGGAGTAGTATAAATAGAAGAGATTGATGTACTTGTAAAGAACTTTTGGATTTTTACACTCTTACTTTACTTTTTACACTTAGTCATTTTTACACATTTTAGCACTTGTATTTGACACTCTTTTGGTACTTCCGGGAGAGGACCCTGAGAGCTACTCTTGGTTCATCTTGGAACTTCTCTTCTTGATTTTCTTAATCTTCAAGCATTTACCTCTTCTTCTTCATCTTTCTTTGCAATTTAGTTTAACTTTGATTGATGGAAATTGTTGTTGAAATTGGAGCTATGATTCACTAAACCCCTTTCATTAGGGGGAGGAGCTCTGTTGGTTGGAATGAATTGGTGAACCCATCTTCTCTTTCTCAATTTTAGTGGTTGATCTAAAGAGGGAACTCTTGTTCTTCAAAGATTCAACCACCATCGAGAGAGGGGTTAATCTATATGAATTATGTGGTGAATTTGATGAATGAGCCACATAATTCAGTTTAGAGTTCATCCTCTCATGATTTCCTCAATCAACATACCTTGGTTAGTATGTGAGATGTAACTCTCCTTGGTTGAGATTTTGGAAATTGTGTGGCTGGATTAAAATTGATCTTCATCTCTTCTCATGAACAATTAGATCACGAGAGTGGCAATTGGCTATGTTGAGAGAGATTGAATCACCAAGAGATTGGGATTCAATCACCCATTTGCCATGGATCTATACCCATGATTGAGAAGGATTTGACTAACATCAATTCATGAAAACTAACATCTCTAATCCCTAATGATCCTCTCTATCATTAACTCTCATTTCTCTTGCTCTAGCTATTTGATTACCCAATTCCCAATCCCTTTCTACATTCTGTCTATTTACTACTCTTGTTATTTACATTCTGTTCATCTACTTCTTGCCATTTACCTTTGATGTTATTTAAGTTTCTTGCAATTTAAGTTTCCGTCATTTACTTGCACTTCATTTCTTTATTCTAGTTCTTTACATTCTTTGCCATTTAAATTCTTGCAATTATGTTTAAAAATCAAAATGCTCATGAAATCAAAACTATGTTTGCTTGACTAAATCTACCATTTAACTAAAGTTGCTTAATCTACCAATCCTCGTGGGATCGACCTCACTCTTAGTGAGTCTTACTACTTGATACGACCCGGTATACTTGCCGGTTGTACGTGAATTCTAATTTTTACGTATCAAGTTTTTGGCGCCGTTGCCGGGGATTGGAAAAGATTGACAATGATTAAGTGAATGGTAGTTTAGATTAAGCATTTTCTTTGTTTTTGCTTTGTACAGTTCTTTTAATCTTTTTGTTTTCTTCTTGACACTAAGTGTTTGTGTTATTGCCTCACTAAGAGATTCTCATCTGAGATATGAATTTCAATTGCTTTGGTGATTGTGTTTAACAAAACTTAAATGGAGTTTACCTCATCTTTTGACCAAACAAACTTTCTGGGATATCACCCACCACCACCAATCTCTAATGGTGGCTGGGAATATCACCAAGAAAATACAAATTCTGAGCACTCCAATCCATGGAGATTTGCTTCAGAGACACAAGATGAGCAAGAGAATCATATGGGATACCAACCACCACCACAAAATGATTCATATCATTATCCTTATGGTGGATGGGAATATCAACAAGAAATGATGGATCATGAGCAATCAACCCAAATGGGATATGCCCCAAGGTCACATAATGATCAAGAAAGTTACATGGGGTATTTTCCACCACCACAAAATGATTCAAGTTACCATACTAATTGTGGTTGGGAAAATCAAGACCAAGGAATGATGGGGTTTGAGCAATCAAACCAAATGGGATGCTTCACAAGAACACAAAATGATTCATACTCCTATGAATGGGACAACTATCCAAATTGTGATTGGGAAGGACAAAACCAAGGAGAATTCAATGTTTCGTATCCCATCCATCATGAGCCAGCACCTCTTAATTATCCAACCTCACCTCCAAATTTTTCATATCAAAATTCTTCACCACTTGATTATGCCTCAACACAAAGTTTCCTCCAAAATCCATACCATTCATCCCATCAATCACACAACTTATTCCACACCCCTCAACACAACTTCACCACAACACATTCACGTCACCAAAATTACTCTCAACCTTCATCTCTTGAATTAACAGATGAGGAATACCTTGAAGGCATTGAAATACAGAGAAAATTAGTGGAATTTTACACAAAATCCCCATCTTGGGAAGAAACCATCCTCGAGCAGATAAATGGGTCCTTAGAGCAAACAAAGAGAAACTTAGAACCATCAAACAGTACGGATGAAGACAAATTTGTGGGTGAGGAAGTGGAAAAGCAAGATGAGGAAGCCTCTGTGTCAAGAGAAATTTCAATGAAAAATGAGGTAGAGGTGGTTGAACCTGAAATTGCACTTGAGATGACAAGAGAACATGAAGACTCACAACTCTCACAAACTTCCCTGGACCAAAACGCCTCAACACTTGAAACCATGATTGAAAGGTATGAAGAGGAGATGAAGAAATGTTGGGAAGATCAACAAACCTCCTCCATGATAGAGCTATTAAAGCAAATGTTGGGTGCAAAGAAAGGAGTGGAGGAGCATGAACGTGAGGAAGTCATTCCAGAGAATTCACACTCAAGTGAAGCAGAAAATCACATGAAGGAAGGGCTCATGGAACCACCAATACAAAAGGCTTTTGATGAAAAGAAGACTCCAACAATCACACAACCACCAAGACTTGGATTCAAGGAAGTGAAGGCAATTAACAAAAGCACCAAGAAGAGGATTGCGACCAAGCTACCAAGGACAATATTCATGAAGAAAAAAGGGTCAACCACAAGCAATCCTCCCCATAATCCAGCAAGCAAGCTCAATCAAGCCATTAACAAAAGAAAGTTTGCTGAGGAGAGGCCAAGACAGGGGACACTAGCTGAATCTTCTCCCCCCTTAAGGTCATTCCTATTAACAAACTGGAAGAAGAGGAAGAAAGTGAACAACATGTCAACCATAGGTATAATTTCTCTTCTCTGCTTTGTTTTTGTTCTTTGTTTTATTTAAATTCAATAAATTGGCATATGGTTACATTTTAAGTTTGGTGTTGTCTTGCAAAAAATTGTTTTTCAATCTTTTTGGATGATTGCATCAAATCAAAAATGAAAGTGACACACCAAGATTCTAAGTTTGGTGTGCCATTTATTTTCTATGCAATTTATTCAAGCAACACTACTTGTCTGCATAATCATAATGCCTCTGCAGTTTTAGTTTTCTCTTTTGATTTAACACTTTTGCATTCTACTTACTTTAGTTATTTTTCTATCTTTAAACGCTTTCATTTAGTTTGCTTATTAACTGTTTTTGTTAATACATTACCAAGAGATCCTTATTCATGATAGATTCTTAGCTTGATGATTGTATTTAACATACAACAGTTTCATTTGCTTAGCTTTAATTCAAATAAATTGACATATGATTGCATTCTAAGTTTGGTGTTGCTATGCAACAAAAATTTGTTTCTAATCTGTACTGGATACTTGCATTAATTCCAAGTGAAAGTGTCACACTAAGTTTGGTGTGCCACTTATCTTTTATGCAATGTATTGTGCTCACCTTCTTAAGTTTGCAATCAAAATGTCTCTGTCTCTTGTGCCTTAATTGTTATCTTTAATTTTGTTTGCTTGAAACACATGTGCTACTAATGTTTCATTGTGTAAGACATTCATGATCTATCTTAGCCCCATAGCCACGGTTTTAATTGTTGCTTGAGGACAAGCAATCATTCTAAGTTTGGTGTGGGAAGGGAAAGAAAAGGAGGAAAAGGACAACAATAGAGAAGATAAATTACAAGGTTGTAAAGTTCATTCTTTTTCTCATTTGTTTCCAGCACTTTAAATTGCATGATTGTCTTATTACCTTCTCTGTATACATGTGAGATATGAATGGGCATAGTTTGATTTCTAAATTGCAATATGCTGCTGTGGCATTATGACTACCAACTTGAGTTTTGTGAATTCAAAAGCAATAAAGCATCATGATCATAAACAAACAAGGCATGAAAGAAGAACTTAGCATGTGCATACAAATATTGGAAAGCTAGTAGGATTGATTGTTGCTCAAGTACATTAGATTTTATTTAATTGAAGTTTTCATCTAGGACTTTTTGTGAAATCTTTTGAAAATCATGAAAACCTTGAAGAAGCAAATGCAATTAAGGCAAGAAAAGAAAAAGGGAAAGAATGAGAAAGCTGAAGGCTCTGAGTACCAATGACAATTTCATTGTTATGTACTTGTGGTGTTTATGTATCAAGTAAAATGCTTGAAAACAAAACACTTAGAAGTCAAGGCTAGGCTCAAGTGCAAAAGCACTCCCTCAAAGCTCAAGGTTCTGAGCATCAATGATTAGAGAGTCAAGAAAAGAAAAGAAAAAATGAGCCTAATGAAGTCCTCTAATTAAATGCTTGTGGTGCTTATGTATCAAGTGGTAATACTTGAAAACAAAGCATTTAGAATCGTAGCTTTGTTATTAACTCATGGGGCAAAGCACCCAAAAGGAGAAGCTAATAAGAAAAATCAAAAGCTTGTTTCAAGGAAGAATTATAAGAAAAAGATTTCATAAAGTGAGCTAGATAGAAACATCAATCATTTACATTCCTTTTGTGATTGTAGCATGCATAGAAAACTAGCTTGCCATGAACATTAACTTGCTATTCTTCTAACCTTGGATTGTCAATCTCTATTGCATGATTCTTTTCTTGCTTGAGGACAAGCAAGGTTTAAGTTTGGTGTTGTGATGCATTCGCATATTTGCCATTTTAACTAGTTAGTTTAGTTAGTTTTAGCTTAGGTTCATTCACTTTCTTTGAAATAAATGAGCAATTTTGTGAGTTTTTCTCCATGCATCCATGAACCAAGAATTAAGTGAAATTTGGCATAATTCATGCAAATAAATCAAGGAGTTTATATACAAGTTGATGTGAATGATTCCCTTGAAAATTATTGCATAAGATGGCAAAACTTTGAGGAAAGTTCTTTGGTTTATGTTAGGTGATGAAGCAAGAAGACAATGGAGCAAGAAAATATTGGAGAAAGGAAGAACAAGCAAGTTGGCAACTTGGAAATCAAGTTGGCAACTTGCTAGTGTGTGTCCAGCAGAGTTGGCAGCTTGACCTCCCCCTCTTCAAGGATGAATATCTTGAACCACAAGGATCCAATTGGCATGATTCCAATTGCGTTGAGAAGCTGACATCAAGAGCTTTCCAACGATATATAATAGTCCATAATGTGGTGAGGAATGGAAGCTCAAATCAGAGGGAAACTCAAGCCCCAAGAGCAAGGAAATGAAGCATTGCAAGTTGCCAACTTGAGCAGCAAGTTGGCAACGCCAGGAGCCATCAGGGGAAGCCACCAGGGGAAGAGTAGCACGTTGCCAACGCCAACACCAAGTTGGCAACGCCCAAGCCAAGTTGAAGAAGAGCCTGGCGTTGTTGCTGGCGTGTTTGCCAACAACTTGGGCAACAACGCCCAGGCAGCTTGAGGATGCTCTCTTCAAGAACGTATATCTTGAGCTAGAAAACTCCAATTGAGGTGAAATCAGTGGCATTGGAAAGTAGACATCAAGAGCTTTTCAACCATATATCACAATATGAAATTGGAGTTCATTTGAAGGTTCAAATGTTGGCTTCATTTAGAGCCTCAAACATGGAAAGTATTGTTTCTGGCTTGCTCACCAAGTTGGCAACGCCCAACCAAGTTGCCAACGCCCAAAATGAAGAAAGGAGTGCCATTCAAGTTGCCAACGCCAGGGAGAGGCACCAACCAGGTTGCCAACGCCCACAAGGCGCACCAACCAGGTTCCAACGCCCACAAGGCGCACCAACCACGTTGCCAACGCCCACAAGCCTTGCCATGGACGTTGCCAACGCCAGGAAGCATTGTTTAGAGCCTTGGAAAGGCTCGAGCACGTTGCCAACGTGCTAAAGGGAAGGAGTGTTTGGCAACAACGCCAGAATGGTGAAGAAATTGTGGTGCACGTTGCCAACTTGGAAATGAATGGGCGTTATTCACAACAACTCCAACAAGGCAGCCTGACCATGTCCTCTTCAATGGAAGATATCTTGAGCTACAGAGATCCAAATTGAGTGCTTCCAAATGCATTGGAAAGCTGACATTCAGAGCTTTCCAACCATATATAATAGTCTATAGTGGAGCACAAAATTGAAGCCAAACCAGAGTCATCTTTAGGCCCTAAAAACAAGAACATGAAGTGAAATTCAAGAAGGCTAGAGATTAGCCTTGGAGTGTGGCTCGAGCACGTTGCCAACGTGCTAGATAGGGGGCGTGTTTTGCAACAACGCCAGCCCCAAGCCCTTGCCTTGGGAGAGTAAGGCACGAGCACGTTGCCAACTTGGGGTTTAAGGTGCGTTATTGGCAACAACTTGGCAACAATTTGGCAGCTTGACCTTACCTTCTTTGAGGAACCATAACTTGAGCTAGGAAAGTCCAATTGAGGTGATTCCAGTGGCATTAGAAAATAGACATCAAGAGCTTTCCAATGATGTATAATAGTCCATATTGAGGCTGGAGGTTGACACTCAAATTCTGGGCTACATTTAGCATGAAAGTAGAGCCAAGAAGAGGAAAAGCAAGTTGTTGGCAACAACTTGGGCTAGCAACGCCCAAGTCTCATACTTCACTACCAGGAAATTGGCATGCACGTTGCCAACGTGCATTATGCCTAGAGTTAGTGCCAATAACGCCAAGCCAATGGGCCAGAAACATGATGAATGAACTCTTCCTTTCCAAGTCTAGCAACACTTCCAATTGAGCCAAGAATTCAACAATGAGAAAGCCCACATTGCTAACCCAAATTGGAGATCTCTGAAGAAGTTTTGGGAGTAGTATAAATAGAAGAGATTGATGTACTTGTAAAGAACTTTTGGATTTTTACACTCTTACTTTACTTTTTACACTTAGTCATTTTTACACATTTTAGCACTTGTATTTGACACTCTTTTGGTACTTCCGGGAGAGGACCCTGAGAGCTACTCTTGGTTCATCTTGGAACTTCTCTTCTTGATTTTCTTAATCTTCAAGCATTTACCTCTTCTTCTTCATCTTTCTTTGCAATTTAGTTTAACTTTGATTGATGGCAATTGTTGTTGAAATTGGAGCTATGATTCACTAAACCCCTTTCATTAGGGGGAGGAGCTCTGTTGGTTGGAATGAATTGGTGAACCCATCTTCTCTTTCTCAATTTTAGTGGTTGATCTAAAGAGGGAACTCTTGTTCTTCAAAGATTCAACCACCATCGAGAGAGGGGTTAATCTATATGAATTATGTGGTGAATTTGATGAATGAGCCACATAATTCAGTTTAGAGTTCATCCTCTCATGATTTCCTCAATCAACATACCTTGGTTAGTATGTGAGATGTAACTCTCCTTGGTTGAGATTTTGGAAATTGTGTGGCTGGATTAAAATTGATCTTCATCTCTTCTCATGAACAATTAGATCACGAGAGTGGCAATTGGCTATGTTGAGAGAGATTGAATCACCAAGAGATTGGGATTCAATCACCCATTTGCCATGGATCTATACCCATGATTGAGAAGGATTTGACTAACATCAATTCATGAAAACTAACATCTCTAATCCCTAATGATCCTCTCTATCATTAACTCTCATTTCTCTTGCTCTAGCTATTTGATTACCCAATTCCCAATCCCTTTCTACATTCTGTCTATTTACTACTCTTGTTATTTACATTCTGTTCATCTACTTCTTGCCATTTACCTTTGATGTTATTTAAGTTTCTTGCAATTTAAGTTTCCGTCATTTACTTGCACTTCATTTCTTTATTCTAGTTCTTTACATTCTTTGCCATTTAAATTCTTGCAATTATGTTTAAAAATCAAAATGCTCATGAAATCAAAACTATGTTTGCTTGACTAAATCTACCATTTAACTAAAGTTGCTTAATCTACCAATCCTCGTGGGATCGACCTCACTCTTAGTGAGTCTTACTACTTGATACGACCCGGTATACTTGCCGGTTGTACGTGAATTCTAATTTTTACGTATCAAGCATTAGTGACAAAGGTAAGTGTCACTAATGCTCTTGAAGCTTAGGCATGCCCACGTTAAGGGTCACGTTAGTTATACTAACATGAACTCTAACGTAGGGAAATGGGGCAAAAAGCAATGTTATTGGAAAAGGTGAGTGCTAATAACGTTTGCGAAGGACAAAGAGGCAATGTTAGTGGTCACGTTAGTGCCACTAATGTTGAAGTTAACATAGATCATTTTGGGTTGGAACGTTAATGAAAAAGGTGATCGTCACTAACGTTCTCGGACCCACATTTTCACTTAACATTAACACCACTAACGTCCTAACTAACGTCCATGCCTAACTCACACTTTTCTGCAAGCAAAGCTGAGCCCACTGAAGATTGTAACTGCTTTAACTCAAGATCAAAGGCCCATATCCAAGACTTGAAGAACTAACTAGAAGATCAAGAAGAGTAGTATATATAGGAGTAGTTTTGAACTAGAAGGGAGCTTGGCATTTTTGGAGAACTACACTCTGTATATTTACTTTTCTGCATTTTCTAGTTTTGTTAAGAATGTACTATTTTTCTACCATTTTCCATTTTTCAGAGCTATGAACAACTAAACCCCTATTCATTAAGTTAGGGAGCTCTGTTGTAATTTGATGGATCAATTATAGTTTTCATTCTTCTTCCTCTTTCTTTTCTCTTGATTTACTTGAAAGCTTTCGATCTTAATTCAATTGGTTAGTTGTCTTGGAAAAGAAACTCTCCATAATTAGATCTCCTCTGATCATTGGAAAAGGGATGAGGAGATCATGCTAGAAATTCTTTCTCATGTTGGACCAAATTGGGGTTTGGACGGATATAGTGACATGTAATCCTCCCAACACTTTGATTTGGAAATACATGTGGTATAATCAGTGACCATACTTCATCTCTTCCCATGAGCAATTAAATCAAGGAATTGGGCAATTGTTCAAGCTTAGAGAGATTGGGTTGCCAAGAAATTGAGATCTAATCACCTAAGATTGCCAAGGAGATCAATGAATGCATTGATTAAGGAAGAGATGCGAATGAACTTGATCTGGAGAATGCAACATCTCCTAAGCCCAATGAATCCCCCATTTCTGATCTTACCCATTCTCTTTACATTCTGCCATTTATCTTCATGCTTAATTCCCCAAATCCCCATTTAAGATTCTGCACTTTACTTTCTGCACTTTACTTTCCCGCCATTTAATTTTCTGCAACTCTCAACCAAATTTCTGTTTAGCTCAACTAGCACATCTTTCCAACTAAAGTTGCTTGACCAATCAATCCCTGTGGGATTCGACCTCACTCTATTGTGAGTTTTTACTTGACGATAATTCGGTATACTTACCGAAGGGAAATTTGTTGAGAGACAAGTTTTCATGCATCAAGTTTATGGCACCATTCTCAGGGATTGATTTTGTATCGACAATGATTAAGTTGGAATTTCACTAGATTGAGCATTTTCTTTTGATTGTTTATTTTACCTAGTCATTTACCTTTAGTTTCAATTATTTTCTTCCTCATCCCTCTCCCCTCTTTGTTTTCTTTTTCTTTGTTATTATTTATGATTCTACTCACTAACCCACTAAGTGTTTGATAATTTGCACCACTCACACTAACATCCACTCTAACAAGAATAATCTCTTCATTTTATTTCTTGCTGTGTGCTCTGTTTGTCGTATGACAGGGAGAAGAAGCGGAGCTTCAACTTCCTTTGATTCCGAACCAGAGGGACCTTCCTTAGATTAAGGAGGGAAGCAAGAGGAAAAAGAGTTGTTGGTGATGAGGAAGAGGAAGAGTACTTTGAAACAAACATGGAGGAGAACTTGGAAAACAACCATGAAGAAGAAGCTTACAACCATGCCAGAGAAGGCCATGTGAATCATGTTGGGAAAGAAAGAAGAGTTCTAGGCTCTTACATCAATCCAAACCTAGGAAATTGTGGAAGTAGCATCCAAAAGCCAACCATACATGCCAATAACTTTGAATTAAAACCCCAGCTCATCACCCTTGTTCAGAACAATTGCTAATTTAGAGGAAGTGCCCAAGAAGACCCCAATCAACATCTAACCACCTTCCTAAGAATATGTGACACTGTGAAGTCTAATGGTGTTCATCCGGATATCTATAGACTACTTTTGTTCCCTTTTTCACTCAGGGACAAAGCATCTAAATGGCTGGAATCTTTTTCAAAGGAGAGTTTGACAAATTGGGAAGATGTGGTGAACAAATTTTTGGCAAGATTCTACCCTCCTCAAAGAATCATCAGATTGAGAGCTGAGGTACAAACCTTCAGGTAACAAGATGGTGAAACTCTCTCTGAGGCATGGGAGAGGTTTAAGGACTTAACAAGAAGGTTCCCACCAGACATGTTCAATGAATGGGTTCAACTGCACATTTTCTATGAAGGTCTTTCTTACGAATCAAAGAAAGCCGTGGACCATTCATCTGGGGGATCTCTAAACAAGAAGAAAACCATTGAAGAAGCTATAGATGTCATTGAGACTGTTGCTGAGAATGACTACTTCTATGCTTCTGAAAGGAGCAACACTCGAGGAGTGATGGAGCTGAACCACATGGATGCACTGTTGGCTTAAAATAAGATGATCACTAAGCAGTTAGCTAATCTTACCAAGAAGGTGGAAGAGAACCAAGTTGCAGCAGTCATCACTTTATCACCAGCTCAAGAAGGAGTGGATGCAGGAGAAGAAGGTGACTGGGAACAAGCCAATTATGTTGAAAACTCACCCAGACAGACCCATGACCCATACTCCAAAACTTACAATTCTGGTTGGAAAAACCACCCTAATTTTGGGTGGGGAAACCAACAAGACCAAGGCCAAGACTAGAGACGCCATAACCACAATCCCAACAATAATGCGACTCGCCAACATCCCTCACAGAGATCCTATCAACACCCACCTAATCATCCTTCTCAACCACCTAACCTCAACCCACCATCACCAACCGAAGATAGACTTTCTAGAATTGAGACTCTACTTGAAGACATATGTAAAGAAGTTCAAGATAGTAAAACATCTCGGGAAGAAATGCGATCCAATATGCAGAATCAAGATGCTGCCATCAAGAAACTTGAAACACAAATTGGCTACTTATTCAAGCAAGCCCCTAGCCACAACATTCACAACAACATTAATTCAACTCCAAGGGAGGATTTTCAGGCAATCACCCTCATAAATGGGAAGGAATTGAAGGAAACCTATAAGAAACCACAAGGGAAGAATGAAAAAGAAAAGGGCAAGAGAAAATTCAAGTTTCCACTCCCAAGTCACATCAAGAGGGAAAAGTGCTGAGGCCATACTTTCCAAAAGCCCCATACCCCCAGCAATTGAAGAAGAAGGGAGAGGACGACTAATTCTCAAGATTATTGGAAATCTTCAAGAAACTACAGATTAACATACCCTTTGCTGAAGCAATAGAGCAAATGTCGCTCTATGCCAAGTTCTTAAAGGAACTGATGACCAAGAATAGAAGTTGGAAGAACGATGAGACTGTGATACTCACTGAAGAATGCAGTGCCATCATCCAGCACAAATTGCCCCAGAAATTAAAGGATCATGGGAGTTTCCAAATTCCTTGCATCATAGGGGAAATCACAGTGAAAAAGGCTTTATGTGATCTGGGAGCTAGCATAAATCTGATGTCCTTAGCAATGATGAGGAAAATAAGGATTGAGGAAGCCAAACCAACAAGAATGGCCCTGCAACTAGCGGACTGATGAGCGGATAATTTATGCGCTTTTTGGCATTGTTTTTAGTATGTTTTAGTTAGTTTTTATTATATTTTTATTAGTTTTTAGTTAAAATTCACTTTTTTGGACTTTACTATGATTTTGTGTGTTTTTCTGTGATTTCAGGTATTTTCTGGCTGAAATTGAGGGACCTGAGCAAAAATCTGATTCAGAGGCTGAAAAGGACTGCAGATGCTGTTGAATTCTGACCTCCCTGCACTCAAAGTGGATTTCCTGGAGCTACAAAAGCCCAATTGGCGCGCTCTTAACTGCGTTGGAAATTAGATATCCTGGGCTTTCCAGCAATGTATAATAGTCCATACTTTGCCCGAGATTTGATGGCCCAAACAGGCGTTCCAAGTCAGCTCAAGAATTCTGATGTAAAACGCCGGAACTGGCAAATGGGAGTTAAACGCCCAAACTGGCACAAAAGCTGGCGTTTAAATCCAAGAAAAGTCTCCACACGAAAATACTTCAATGCTCAGCCCAAGCACACACCAAGTGGGCCCGAAAGTGGATTTTTATGTCATTTACTCATTTCTGTAAACCATAGCTACTAGTTCTCTATAAGTAGGACCTTTTGCTATTGTATTTACATCTTTTGATCATGTTTTTATGATTGAACCCTCTTTGGGAGGCTGGCCTCTCGGCCATGCCTAGACCTTGTTCTTATGTATTTTCAACGGTGGAGTTTCTACACACCATAGATTAAGGTGTGGAGCTCTGCTGTACCTCGAGTATTAATGCAATTACTATTATTCTTCTATTCAATTCAGCTTATTCTTGTTCTAGGATATCACTTGTTCCTCAACTTGATGAATGTGATGATCCGTGACACTCATCATCATTCTCACCTATGAACGTGTGCCTGACAACCACCTCCAGTCTACCTTAGATTGAGTGGATATATCTTGGATTTCTTAACCAGAATCTTCGTGGTATAAGCTAGAATTGATGGCGGCATTCAAGAGAATCCGGAAGGTCTAAACCTTGTATGTGGTATTCTGAGTAGGATTCGAGGATTGAATGACTGTGACGAGCTTCAATTTCGCGATTGTGGGGCGTTAGTGACAGACGCAAAAGAATCACTAGATTCTATTCTGACATGATCGAGAACCGATAGCTGAATAGCCGTGTTGTGACAGAGCGCGTTGAATGATGCCAAGGCATCTTAGGCTAGTTTCACTAGCATTTTTTCTGTTAGTTTTAGTTGTTTTATGCACTTTCTTGAGCTTAAAGTAACCAAGAATGGTTAAATGAATAACAAAGCAATGAACCATCCAAACAGTATGATTTTGATGCAAATTCCATGAGTTTTTAGTTATATTACTTGAATGCTATGCATGGAAGAATTCTCATGAAATTTTGCAAGACTTTGATGCAGTTGTTTGGATGATTTCAGGGAAGAAGAGGCTGGGCAAGGAAGCAACAAAATCAATAAAGGAAGCTTGAATATCACATGTGGAGTTTAAGTTCCAGTTTAAGCTTAAACTAGAACTTAAACTACCAAGCCATATAATGCTGGGAAGTGGCGTTTAAGCTCCAGTTTAAGCTTAAACTGGAGCTTAAACGCCAAAATCATGAAGGCTGAAACTGGAAGTTAAACGCCAGAAATGAGAAATGCACCAGGGAGCATTCCCACGTTTAAGCTCCAGTTTAACCTTAAACTGGAGCTTAAACGTGTTCAACTATTTTTCTACTCCAGGGTTTGCTTTCTCATTTCCACGTTTAAGCTCCAGTTTAAGGTTAAACTGGAGCTTAAACGTGTTCGACATTTCACACTCCTGGGTTGCTTTCTTCATTCCCACGTTTAAGCTCCAGTTTAAGGTTAAACTAGAGCTTAAACGTGTTCGACATTTCACCCTCCAGGAAGCATTTCCACGTTTAAGCTCCAGTTTAACCTTAAACTGGAGCTTAAACGTGTTCGACCCAATTTCTCCTCCAGGGTTACTTTCTTCGTTTCCACGTTTAAGCTTCAGTTTAACCTTAAACTGAAGCTTAAACGTGTTCGACATTTCACACTCCGTGTTTGTTTTCTTCCATTTCCACGTTTAAGCTTCAGTTTAACCTTAAACTGAAGCTTAAACTGCAACTTAAACGCCACTTTTTGAAAGGGTTTCTGGGCCAAAGATATTGCAGTTTAAGTTAGCATTTGAGCACAAACATTGACTTAAACATAATCTGGTATGAAACCCAATTGAATATCATGGTTTATGGGATTGGGCCTGAAGAATTGATGAGTCTGGAATTTCAATTTGTTGAGTCATGTGTCATTACTTGTTTATCACTAAGTTTGCTCAATGAATGTTACAGAATTAGATCAGCAGCCTCATCAAGATTATGGATCATAAACCCAAAGCAAAAGGAAATCAAGGAAAGGCCTCAAAGCCCAAGAAACACAACAGAAGCTCAATTTAGAAAGTGTATAAATAGGATAGAATTTAAGTTAGAAAGGATTTTTTTTTTGGACTGGGGGATCATAATTTTGCTAGTTTTCATAGTTTTTGTAATTGAATTCAGAGCTATGACTCACTAAACCCCTTTCATTGGGTTAGGGAGCTCTATTGTAATTCAATGAATCAATAATAGTTTTTATCTTCTTCTTCAACCTTTTCTCTTGAATTTTGTTAGAAAGCTTCTCGATCTAATTCCATTGGTTAGTTGTCTTGGGAAAGAAACTATCCATAATTGGAATCCTTCGGAACCTTGGGAAAGGAATGGAGGATTCATGCTAGAGAAGCTTTCTCACAGTGAATTGGATTGGGGTTTGGATGGATATTGTGACATGTAATCCTACCAAATTGTGGTTCATGAAACTGTGTGGTATAATCAGTGATCGAGCATCATCTCTTCTTATGAACATTTAAACCAAGGGATTGGGAATTTGTTTGTTTTTAGAGAGAATTGGTGAGCCAAGGGATTGGGATCCAATCATATAAGATTGCCAAGCAAAATTCAAAGAATGCATTGGTTGAGGAAGGGATAAAAATGTTTTGATTCGGAGATCTCAATATCTCCTAAAACCCAATGAATTCCCCATTTCTGATCTACCACTTTCTCTTTATATTCTGCAATTAAATTCATGCAATCACCCCATCCCTTTTTAGTTTCAGCAATTTAGCTTCTCGCTCTTTAATTCATGCAATTTAACATTCCGCAATTCTCATCTAAATCTTGATTCCGCTCAACTAGAACACACTTCTAATCCGAATTGCTCATTCAACCAATCCTTGTGGGATTCGACCTCACTCTATTGTGAGTTTTTACTTGACGATAACCGGTGCACTTGCCGGAAGGAATTTTTGCCGATCGTGCAATTTCCTAAAATCGTAGTTATCAAGTTTATGGCGCCGTTGCCGGGGATTGGTTTTCGATTGACAATTCTCAAATTGGAAGTTAACTAGATTGAGCATTTTTCTTGTTTTGTTAATTCAGTTCAAGTTACTTGTTGAATTTTAATTTCTGCACTCTGTTACTTGCTTTCTTTCTTTATGCCTTTAAATTCAAGCAACTAACTCACTGACCCACTAACTATTTGAATTAATTCCTCAACTGCTCTAACCATACTCTTCCATTAACCAAGAGTATTTCACTTGTTTGTTGCCTGTGCTGTGTTCTTGTATGATAGGTAGGAGAGGAGAGACATCAACTCCTCCATATACCGAACTAGAGAGGACCCTTCATAAACTTAGAAGGGAAGCAAGAGGAAAGAGAGTACTGAGAGAAGAAGAATCTGAAGGAGAATCTGAGGACAATTTTGAGGAAGCTCTAGATCTCAACATGGATAGAGAAGTTCACAACCATGAGAGAGCTGATGGAAACAATGCCATTCCCGAGAGGAGGGTTCTTGGTTCATACATAAACCCAACCTCTGGGAATTGTGGTAGCAGCATTCAGAAACCACCCATTCAGGCCAACAATTTTGAACTCAAACCACAGCTAATATCACTGGTGGAGGATCATTGTTCATTTGGTGGGAGTGCTAATGAAGATCCAAACCAACATCTCACAAAATTCCTGAGAATTTGCGACACTGTGAAGTCCAATGGAGTCCAGGAAGATGCCTATAAACTGCTCTTGTTCCCATTTTCACTTAGGGACAAGGCAGCTAAGTGGCTGGAATCATTCCCAAGGGGGAGCCTAACAACCTGGGATGAGGTGGAAAGCAAGTTTCTGGCACATTTCTACCCCCCACAAAAGGTCAATAGGCTTCGATCTGAGGTTCAGACTTTTAGACAACAAGATGGTGAAACTCTCTACGAGGCATGGGAGAGGTTCAAGGATTTGACAAGGAAATGCCCACCAGACATGTTCCATGACTGGGTGCAATTGCATATTTTCTATGATGGACTTTCTTATGAATCAAGGAAGGCTGTAGACCATTCATCAGGAGGTTCATTGAACAGGAAAAAGACTGTGGAAGAAGCCATTGAAGTGATTGAGACAGTGGCTGAGAATGAGTACTACTATGCTTCAGAGAGACACAACACTAAGGGAGTCATAGAGCTGAACCATGTTGATACAATTCTAGCCCAAAACAAGGTGTTTGCCAAGCAACTAGCAGAGCTCACCAGGAAATTAGAAACAAATCAAGCGGCTGCAATACACACACAAGATCAAGAGGAAGTAAGCACTGAAGGAGGTGATTGGGAAGAGGCCAACTATGTGGGAAATCAACAAAGGCAACCATATGATCCGCATTCCAACACTTACAACCCAGGCTGGAAAAACCACCCAAACTTTGGGTGGGGAAACCAGCAAACCCAATCACAAAACCACAAACCTTACAACCCCAACCAACATAACAATTCCACATACCAAAACTCCAACAAAAGATCATACCAAGCCACACAAAATACTTACTCCCAACCACCATATCATGGCCAAAATAATCAACCTGCTCAACCTAATCCGAACCAACAATTTCAAGATCAATTAAACAGGATAGAAGGAATGCTTGCAACCATGGGTCAAGACATAACCGAATTGAAAGCCTTTAAGGAAGAAGTAAATTCTAACTTGCAAAACCAAGGAGCTACCATCCAGAAGCTAGAAAATCAAATTGGGTATTTGTCTAAGCAAACCCCTGGGCCAAGCGTTTCTCATGCTGCCAAGGCTATTGCAAGGGAAGAATGTAAGGCCATAACCCTCAGAAGTGGAAAGAAGCTAAAGGAGATCTCAAAGGAAACCACAGAGGATGAAGCAAAGGAAAATGTGAGAGCCAAGGAACAGGGACAATCTTTTACACCGTCTGCAACAAAAGAAAAAGAAAAAGAGGTCCTGAAGCCTTATACACCCAAAGCACCATATCCTCAACATTTGATGAAAAGTGAAAAGGATGGCCAATTCTCTAGATTCTTGGAGATTTTCAAGAAGCTTCAAATCAACATTCCGTTTGCTGAGGCAATAGAGCAAATGCCACTCTATGCAAAATTCTTAAAGGAATTAATGAACAAGAAGAGAAGCTGGAGAAATGAGGAAACTGTGTTGTTGACTGAAGAATGCAGTGCCATCATTCAACACAAATTGCCTCAGAAATTGAAGGATCCAGGCAGTTTCCAAATCCCCTGCATCATAGGAGAAGTCATGGTGGAGAAGGCCTTGTGTGACTTAGGGGCCAGTATCAATTTGATGTCTCTAACAATGATGAGAAGAATGAAGATTGAGGAAGCCAAACCAACAAGGATGGCCCTCCAATTGGCAGATCGAACTTTTAAATTCCCTCATGGGATAGTTGAGGATTTGTTGGTGAAAGTGGGAGATTTTATATTTCCTGCCGATTTTGTGGTGTTAGATATGGAGGAAGAAGCCAAAGCTTCGATAATCCTGGGAAGACCCTTCCTGGCTACTGCTGGAGCCATCATAGATGTCCAAAAGGGTGAACTCACTCTTAGACTACATGATGAGCAATTGGTGTTTAACGTATTCAAGGCAATGAGCTATCCATCAGAATCACTAAAGGAATGCATGAGGGTGGATGTAGTGGACATTGCAGTACAAGAAACCTTTGAGGAAACAACAAAGGAAGTGGCAGAGGAGGAGTTCACCAAGGATATTGAAGTTAGTGACATCAAGGCTGCTGAAACAACCATGCCAAGCATGCCTGAGAGAGTGAAAGAAGAGAAGGAAGCACCAAAACCTGAGCTCAAAACATTGCCCCCTAATCTCAAGTATGCATACTTGGATAGTGATGAGAGCCATCCTGTTATCATTAGCTCTGCCCTGAGCCAAGAACAGGAAGAAGAATTGATCAAGGTGCTACAAACTCATCAAGATGCCATTGGATGGACCCTAGCTGATTTGAAGGGGATAAGTTCATCCATATGCATGCATAAAATCTTGTTAGAAGAGGATGCTAGACCCTCCATTCAAGCTCAGAGAAGATTGAATCCCGTCATGAAAGAAGTGGTACAAAAGGAGGTCATGAAGTTATGGCAGGCAGGGGTAATCTACCCCATTTCTGATAGCCCATGGGTTAGTCCCATCCATGTAGTTCCCAAGAAAGGTGGCATAACTGTGGTGCCAAATGAGAGGAACGAACTCATTCCCACAAGAACTGTCACTGGGTGGAGGATGTGCATAGACTACAGGAAGCTCAATGAAGCCACCAGAAAAGATCATTTCCCACTCCCATTCATGGATCAGATGCTTGAAAGGCTTGCAGGACATGCTTACTATTGCTTTCTGGATGGATACTCAAGCTATAATCAGATAGTAGTTGATCCAAGAGATCAAGAGAAAACATCATTTGTTTGTCCATATGGAGTTTTTGCTTATAGACGCATGCCCTTTGGATTGTGCAATGCACCCGCCACTTTCCAAAGATGCATGCTGTCCATCTTTTCGGACATGATTGAAAAATTTATTGAGGTTTTCATGGATGATTTTTCTGTGTTTGGAGATTCCTTTCCTAGCTGCCTACACCACCTTGCCTTGGTGCTTAAGAGATGCCAAGAGACCAACCTAGTATTAAACTGGGAAAAGTGTCATTTCATGGTCACAGAAGGAATAGTCCTTGGCCACAAAATCTCTAATAGAGGCATTGAGGTGGACAGAGCTAAGGTGGAACTCATTGAAAAACTACCTCCACCAAGTAATGTCAAGGCAGTTAGGAGTTTTTTGGGACACGCTGGCTTTTACAGAAGGTTTATTAGAGACTTTTCTAAAATAGCCAAACCTTTGAGTAACTTGCTTGTCTTTGATACACCCTTTGTATTTGATAAAAATTGCATGCTAGCCTATGAACTTTTGAAGCAAAAACTTTCCTCTGCACCTATCATTGCCCCACCTGATTGGAACTTACCTTTCGAACTGATGTGTGATGCATCAGACCTTGCTATTGGGGCAGTGTTAGGACAAAGGAAAGACAATTTGGTACATGTGATTTATTATGCCAGTAAAGTCTTGAATGATAACCAAAGGAATTAGACAACCACTGAAAAAGAACTCTTGGCAATAGTCTTTGCATTTGACAAATTTAGATCCTATCTCATTGGATCTAAAGTCATTGTCTTCACTGATCATTCAGCTTTAAAATACTTACTTGCTAAACAAGAATCCAAACCAAGACTTATTAGATGGGTTCTTTTGTTGCAGGAATTTGACATTGAAATCAAAGACAAGAAGGGTGTAGAGAACAAGGTGGCAGACCATTTATCAAGGATACCATGTGAAGAAGGAAGCACACAAAGCACACATATAAATGAGTGCTTTCCTGATGAACAACTCATGGTAATTCACAAAGCACCCTGGTTTGCAGACATAGCAAACTTCAAGGCCACTGGGAGTTTGCCATTGGAATTTAACAAGCATCAAAGGAAGAAATTGGTAAATGATGCCAAATACTTCATCTGGGACGAACCATACTTGTTCAAAAAATGTTCGGATGGCATACTTAGAAGATGCATATCAGAGGAAGAAGGAAGGGAAGTCTTATGAGACTGCCATGGCTCCACTTATGGAGGACATTTTGCAGGAGAAAGAACAGCAGCTAAGGTGTTGCAGTGTGGTTTTTATTGGCCCACTATCTTCAAAGATGCAAAGGAACTAGTGAAGCACTGCCATGAATGCCAGAAAGCGGGGAACCTGCCAAGAAGAAATGAAATGCCACAACAATTCATTCTGGAACTTGAATTGTTTGATGTATGGGGGATAGATTTCATGGGACCCTTTCCCATCTCATACTCAAATAATTACATTCTTGTGGCAGTAGACTATGTCTCCAAATGGGTTGAAGCAATAGCAACTCCAACCAATGATAATAAGGTAGTCATGAACTTCCTCAGAAAACACATTTTTTGCCGTTTTGGGGTTCCAAGAGCAATCATCAGTGATGGAGGAAGCCACTTCTGCAACAAACCATTAGAGGCATTGCTTCTAAAATATGGAGTCAAACACAAGGTAGCCACACCATACCATCCATAGACAAGTGGGCAAGCCGAAATATCTAATAGGGAACTCAAAAGAATCCTGGAAAAGACTGTGGGAACTTCAAGGAAGGACTGGTCGATTAAGCTAGATGATGCTCTTTGGGCATATAGGACAGCTTTCAAAACACCAATTGGAATGTCTCCTTACCAACTAGTATATGGAAAAGCTTGCCATTTGCCACTGGAGTTGGAGCACAAGGCATTCTGGGCTTTGAAACTCTTGAACTTGGACAGCAAAGCTGCTGGAGAAAGAAGGATGTTGCAAATTCAAGAGTTGGAAGAATTCAGAGCTGAAGCTTATGAGAATGCCAAAATTTACAAAGAAAGAGCAAAGAAGAAGCATGACAGCAATATAGCCCCAAGGAAATTTGAAGAGGGACAAAAAGTATTGCTCTACAATTTTAGGCTGAAGCTATTTCCAGGAAAGCTAAAATCAAGGTGGTCTGGACCATTCCTGGTCACCAAGGTCTCCCAATATGGACAAGTAGAAATCATGGAAGAAAAGTCACAACGAACCTTCACTGTGAATGGTCAAAGACTCAAACATTACTTGGGAGATGTGGAGGAGAAGGACAAGGTTAAATATCACCTCAACTGAGGAAGCTGACCGTCAAGCTAATGACGTTAAAGAAGCGCTTGTTGGGAGGCAACCCAACCTGAGGTAATACTACTTTGCTGTTTCTTTTATTTGTTTCAATAAAAAAGTGAAGTAGTTTCTGTGCATTGCAAAGAATTAAGTTTGGTGTTTCACACCAAACAATGAATCCGGGGATCAATAATTCAAAGGGGAATGTGTGACTCTAAGTTTGGTGTTCCACCATACAGATCAACTGAACACAACAACCTTTGAATTATATGAAAGGAACAACCATTCTAAGCAATCACAGAAATGCTTAAAAATCCTTAGCAGCAACTTCATTCCAAGGAGAATTCAAGGATTCAAAGAGCAGAGGAGTAAGTAGGAGACTAAGTTTGGTGTTCACACCAACTTAAGACTCAGACACTTGCCTATACATATTGAGCTAATCACTCAAGTGCTTGAGAAGCAAGCAACTTCATCACTCTTTGCAGGAAAGGAAACAAGAATCTTAGAAAGAACATGAAGCAACAACTAGGAGAAGAAGGAGAAATCAAATTGTTTCCTGGCAACAAAGAGAAAACAAGAAATTTCACAAGGTGGTATTGTTCCTTGACCACTCTTTAAAAGGCAAACAAAAGCATGCTTGTTCTGGTTTAAACTGTAATTGTTGAATCTTTCTGGAATGTGAAGTTTTTAATATGTTTGTTGGTTTACTGCTTTGAATAAAGTGAATGCCTAGATGTTTGGATATAACTTCACCTTCTTAAACAAATGCTTGCCATGCTTGTTCTGTTTCCAAAAATAAAAGAAAAGTTTGAACAAAAGTAACTTGGCTCAATTAGTGACAAATCAAGTAGAATTAAGTGGTGGTATGCATGCTTGATTGTTTAGTCAGCTCACTGGAAATTAAGTGTAGAATTATCATTTTTGTGTAGAAGTTGAATACTGTCTATGGATCTTGATAAATAAATGTCTTTGGCCATGAAAAAGAAAGAAAAAGAAGAAGAAAAAGCCACTGAAAAAGGGCAACCAAAAAGAAAAAAAATTGAGAAAATAAGCTAGGCACCAATGGTTTGAACTTCTGAGACAAATGCCTGTGGTGTTTATGTATTAAGGATATGCTTGGATGAATAGGTTCTGAGGAGTGTTTCAACACTTGGTAACTTGGGTTAACTAACCCGGGATTATCAACCAAAAGTCCATTATCAAGAGCAACCTAAATACAAAACATTTAGTCACACAAAGAGGTGCTGGGCACCAATATCTCAAGAAGAAATGTGCTAAAATGCCTATAGTGGATATGTGTAGTGCACTGATAAGAAAAAGAAAATGCCAAAGGCTTGTGCAACACATAACACTGAGCAAACAAGGAGCAAAGGAGCTCTAAGAAAAAGAAAAACAAAGAAAGGAAAAGTGCCAAGGACATAAGAATAACAAGAGGCCATAGCAGTGTTTGATGGATGCAATGAAAAAGTGATAATCTTACCTGATAAGAATGAAAAAGTGATGCTGCAACTTTCTGCATAAAACCCTTCTGATGAACTTCAAATGCTTGCTAATATAGCCAATATAATTGCTTTCTGTTTCATACTTTCTTCTCAAATAACTCAGGACTTGTTTAGGGACAAGCAAGTATTAAGTTTGGTGTTGTGATGCGAAGGCATCTTAGGCTAGTTTCACTAGCATTTTTCTGTTAGTTTTAGTTGTTTTATGCACTTTCTTGAGCTTAAAGTAACCAAGAATGGTTAAATGAATAACAAAGCAATGAACCATCCAAACAGTATGATTTTGATGCAAATTCCATGAGTTTTTAGTTATATTACTTGAATGCTATGCATGGAAGAATTCTCATGAAATTTTGCAAGACTTTGATGTAGTTGTTTGGATGATTTCAGGGAAGAAGAGGCTGGGCAAGGAAGCAACAAAATCAATAAAGGAAGCTTGAATATCACATGTGGAGTTTAAGTTCCAGTTTAAGCTTAAACTAGAACTTAAACTACCAAGCCATATAATGCTGGGAAGTGGCGTTTAAGCTCCAGTTTAAGCTTAAACTGGAGCTTAAACGCCAAAATCATGAAGGCTGAGAAGAGCTGAAACTGGCGTTTAACCTCCAGTTTAACCTTAAACTAGAAGTTAAACGCCAGAAATGAGAAATGCACCAGGGAGCATTCCCACGTTTAAGCTCCAGTTTAACCTTAAACTGGAGCTTAAACGTGTTCGACTATTTTTCTACTCCAGGGTTTGCTTTCTCATTTCCACGTTTAAGCACCAGTTTAAGGTTAAACTGGAGCTTAAACGTGTTCGACATTTCACCCTCCAGGAAGCATTTCCACGTTTAAGCTCCAGTTTAACCTTAAACTGGAGCTTAAACGTGTTCGACCCAATTTCTCCTCCAGGGTTGCTTTCTTCGTTTCCACGTTTAAGCTTCAGTTTAACCTTAAACTGAAGCTTAAACGTGTTCGACATTTCACACTCCGTGTTTGTTTTCTTCCATTTCCACGTTTAAACTTCAGTTTAACCTTAAACTGAAGCTTAAACTGCAACTTAAACGCCACTTTTTGAAAGGGTTTCTGGGCCAAAGATATTGCAGTTTAAGTTAGCATTTGAGTACAAACATTGACTTAAACATAATCTGGTATGAAACCCAATTGAATATCATGGTTTATGGGATTGGGCCTGAAGAATTGATGAGTCTGGAATTTCAATTTGTTGAGTCATGTGTCATTACTTGTTTATCACTAAGTTTGCTCAATGAATGTTACAGAATTGGATCAGCAGCCTCATCAGGATTATGGATCATAAACCCAAAGCAAAAGGAAATCAAGGAAAGGCCTCAAAGCCCAAGAAACACAACAGAAGCTCAATTTAGAAAGTGTATAAATAGGATAGAATTTAAGTTAGAAAGGATTTTTTTTGGACTGGGGGATCATAATTTTGCTAGTTTTCATACTTTATGTAATTGAATTCAGAGCTATGACTCACTAAACCCCTTTCATTGGGTTAGGGAGCTCTATTTTAAGGTTAAACTGGAGCTTAAACGTGGGAATGCTCCCTGGTGCATTTCTCATTTCTGGCGTTTAACTTCCAGTTTAAGGTTAAACTGGAGGTTAAACGCCAGTTTCAGCTCTTCTCAGCCTTCATGATTTTGGCGTTTAAGCTCCAGTTTAAGCTTAAACTGGAGCTTAAATGCCACTTCCCAGCATTATATGGCTTGGTAGTTTAAGTTCTAGTTTAAGCTTAAACTAGAACTTAAACTCCACATGTGATATTCAAGCTTCCTTTATTGATTTTGTTGCTTCCTTGCCCAGCCTCTTCTTCCCTGAAATCATCCAAACAACTGCATCAAAGTCTTGCAAAATTTCATGAGAATTCTTCCATGCATAGCATTCAAGTAATATAACTAAAAACTCATGCAATTTGCATCAAAATCATACTGTTTGGATGGTTCATTGCTTTGTTATTCATTTAACCATTCTTGGTTACTTTAAGCTCAA
Organism: Arachis hypogaea; assembly: GCF_003086295.3. Lineage (NCBI taxonomy): Eukaryota > Viridiplantae > Streptophyta > Magnoliopsida > Fabales > Fabaceae > Arachis > Arachis hypogaea. Next base: position 46,934,862 of record NC_092039.1, on the reverse strand, counting down.
GAAAGTGCATAAAACAACTAAAACTAACAGAAAAATGCTAGTGAAACTAGCCTAAGATGCCTTGGCATCATTGAACATTTTCACTGAGAGGACGAGACTGTAGCCATTGACAACGGTGATGCCCAACATACAGCTTGCCATGGAAAGGAGTAAGAAGGATTGGATGAAGACAATAGAAAAGCAGAGAGACGGAAGGGACAAAGCATCTCCATATGCTTATCTGAAATTCTCACCAATGAATTACATAAGTATCTCTATCTTTATTTTATGCTTTATTCATAAATCATCTATAACCATTTGAATTCGCCTAACTGAGATTTACAAGGTGACCATAGCTTGCTTCATACCAACAATCTCCGTGGGATCGACCCTTACTCGCATAAGGTTTATTACTTGGACGACCCAATGCACTTTCTGGTTAGTTGTGCGAAGTTGTGATAAAGAGTTAAGATTGCAATTGAGCGTACCATGTTGATGGCGCCATTGATGATCACAATTTCGTGCACCATGTTTTTAGCGCCGCTGCTGGGGATTGTTTGAGTTTGGACAACTGACGGCTCATCTTGTTGCTTAGATTAGGTATTTTTCTTCAAAGTTTTTAAGAATGAATTCTAGAGTTTCATGATGATCTGTTGATGTCTGGCTGGCTGTGAAGCCATGTCTAATCTTATTGGACCGAGGTTTCAACTTATCATCACAAGAGCTTGTTGATTTCTATCAATTTTGCTGTTGAGAGCAATGATCTGCTGAGGCTTGGCTAGCCATTGGCCATGTCTAGTGTTTTGGACCGGAGCTTTCTTTGAAAGCTTGGCTAGCTGTGAAGCCATGTCTAATTCCTGGACCGGAGCTTTAGACTAACGTTGCATGATTCTTGGAATTCTTATTAAAAATTTTGAATCTCTTTATTTTCTTTTCTATATAATTTTCGAAAAATCCAAAAAAAATTACAAAATCATAAAAACCAAAAATATTTCTTGTTTGATTCTAGTGTCTTATTTTAAGTTTGGTGTCAATTGCATGTTTCTGTTCTTCTTGCATTTATCATGTGTCTTCAGTGATCTTCAAGTTGTTCTTGATGATTTACTTGCTCTGATCTTTAAATTCTCTTGTTTTGTGTGTTTTGTTGTTTCTCATATGCATTCTTAATTTGTTAGTGTCAGTAGTATACAAACTTCTAAGTTTGGTGTCTTGCATGCATTGTGTATTTGATTTTAGTTGCATTTTGATTTTTCCTTATCATTAAAAATCCAAAAATTTTTTAATTTGTGTCTTTTCAAGTCAATAATATAGAGAATTGAAGATTCAGAATATTCAGCAGAGGAATTACACAGAAAAAGCTGGCCGTTCAAAATGCCAGTGAAGAAGGAAAAATGGCGTTTAAACGCCAGCCAGGGTACCTGGCTGGGCGTTTAACACCCAAAAGGGTAGCATTTTGGGCGTTAAACGCCAGAATGTACACCATTTTGGGCGTTTAACGCCAAGATGGCACAAGAGGGAAGATTTTGTTTTCAATTCAAATATTTTTCAAGTTTTCATAATTTTTCAAAATCAAATCTTTTTCAAATCATATCTTTTCAATCATATATTTTCAAAATCAATTTCTTTCCAATTTCAAAAATACTTGCTGACAATTAATGATTTGATTCAACATTTCAAGTATGTTGCCTTTTCTGTTGAGAAAGGTTTAATGTTTGAATCATATCTTTTCTTGTTAGCCAAGTCATTGATTTTAAAAATCAAATCTTTTTAAATTGTTTTTCAATCATATCTTCTCAATCATATCTTTTTAAAACTATATATTTTCAATAATATCTTTTTAATCACATCTTTTTCAAAATAAGTTTTCAATCATATCTTTTTAATTTCTAATTTCAAAATCTTTTTCAAAAATCACTTTATCTCTTTCCCAATCATATTTTTTGAAAATCATTCTTCAATTTTTCAAAATGTTTTTAAAATATTTTTAAATTTATTTTCGAAAATTTCTTCCCCTCTTCTCACATCCTTCTATTTATGGACTAACATGTACAATTCGAACTCTATCTTTCTAAGTTCGAATTCTTCTACCTCTTCCTTCTATTTTTCTTTTCCTCTGACACCTCAAGGAATCTCTATACTGTGACATAGAGGATTCCATATTTTCTTGTTCACTTCTCTTTCATATGAGTAGGAGCAAAGACAAAAGCATTCTTGTTGAGGCTGACCCTGAACCTGAAAGGACCTTGAAGCGAAAGCTAAGAGAAGCTAAAGCACAACTCTCTTAAGAGGACCTAACAGAAATCTTCAAAGAAGAAGACATGGCAGCTGAAAACAACAATAATGCCAACAATGCAAGGAAGGTGCTGGGTGACTTTACTGCACATACTCCCGACATTTATGGGAGAAGCATCTCTATCCCTGCCATTGGAGCAAACAACTTTGAGCTTAAGCCTCAATTAGTTTCTCTAATGCAACATAATTGCAAGTTCCATGGACTTCCATTGGAAGATCCTCATCAGTTTTTAGCTGAATTCTTACAAATCTGTGACACTGTTAAGACCAATGGGGTTAACCCTGAGGTCTACAGACTTATGCTATTCCCTTTTGCTGTAAGAGACAGAGCTAGGATATGGTTGGACTCACAACCTAAAGAAAGACTGAACTCTTGGGAAAAGCTAGTCAATGCCTTCTTGGCAAAGTTCTTTCCACCTCAAAAATTGAGTAAGCTTAGAGTGGAAGTCTAAACCTTCAGACAGAAGGAAGATGAATCCTTCTATGAAGCTTGGAAAGATACAAACAATTGATCAGAAAGTGTCCGTCTGACATGCTTTCTGAATGGAGCATCATAGGTATCTTCTATGATGGTCTGTCTGAACTGTCCAAGATGTCATTGGATAGCTCTGCTGGAGGATCTCTTCATCTGAAGAAGACGCCTGCAGAAGCTCAATAACTCATTGAAATGGTTACAAATAACCAATTCATGTACACTTCTGAAAGGAATCTTGTGAACAATGGGACGAATCAGAAGAAAGGAGTTCTTGATATTGATACTCTGAATGCCATACTGGCTCAGAAAAAAATATTGACTCAACAAGTCAATACCAGGCAGTACTAAGGACGCTTCATCTGAAGAAGAAGCTTATGATCCTGAGAACCCATCAATGGAAGAGGTGAATTACATGGGAGAACCCTATGGAAACACCTATAATCCTTCATGGAGAAATCATCCAATTCTCTCATGGAAGGATCAACAGAGACCTCAACAAGGTTTCAACAACAATAATGGTGGAAGAAACAGGTTTAGCAATAGCAAGCCTTTTCCATCATCTTCTCAGCAATAGACAGAGAATTCTAAGCAGAGCCACTCTGACTTAGCAACCATGGTCTCTGATCTAATCAAAACCACTCAAAGTTTCATGACTGAAACAAGATCCTCTATTAGGAACTTGGAGGCACAAGTGGGTCAACTGAGTAAGAAAGTTACTGAACTCCCTCCTAGTACTCTTCCATGCAATACAGAAGAAAATCCAAAAGGAGAGTGTAAGGCCAGACATGGCCAAATTTGGAGAGGAGGAAGAGGCAGTGATCGCCACTGAGGAAGACCTCAATGGACGTCCACTAGCCTCCAATGAGTTCCCTAATGAGGAACCATGGGAATCTGAGGCTCACACTGAGACCATAGAGATTCCATTGGATTTACTTCTGCCATTCATGAGCTCTGATGAGTATTCTTCCTCTGAAGAGGATGAAGATGTCACTGAAGAGCAAGTTGCTAAGTACCTTGGAGCAATCATGAAGCTAAATGACAAGTTATTTGGTAATGAGACTTGGGAGGATGAACCCCCTTTGCTCACCAAAGAACTGGATGACTTGACTAGGTAGAGATTACCTCAAAAGAGACAGGACCCTGGGAAGTTCTCAATACCTTGTACAGTAGGCACCATGACCTTCAAGAAGGCTCTGTGTGACCTAGGGTCAAGCATAAGCCTCATGCCTCTCTCTGTAATGGAGAAGCTAGGGATTTTTGAGGTACAAGCTGCAAGAATCTCACTAGAGATGGCAGACAATTCAAGAAAACAAGCTTATGGACTTGTAGAGGATGTTCTGGTAAAAGTTGAAGATCATTACATCCCTGCTGATTTCATAGTCCTAGATACTGGGAAGTGCATGGATGAATCCATAATCCTTGGCAGACCCTTCCTAGCCACAGCAAAGGCTGTGATTGATGTTGATAGAGGAGAATTGATCATTCAAGTGAATGAAGAATCCTTTGTGTTTAAGGCTCAAGGATATCCCTCTGTAACCATCGAGAGGAAGCATGAAGAGCTTCTCTCAAAATAGAGTCAAACAGAGTCCCTACAGTCAAACTCTAAGTTTGGTGTTGGGAGGCCTTAACCAACTTCTAAGTTTGGTGTTGAACCCCCATATTCAAACTCTAAGTTTGGTGTTGGGAGGTTCCAACATTGCTCTGAGTGCCTGTGAGGCTCCATGAGAGCCCACTGTCAAGCTACTGACATTAAAGAAGCGCTTGTTGGGAGGCAGCCCAATGTTATATTTATCTATATTTCCTTTGTTATTTTATGTTTTTTGTAGGTTGATGATTATGGGAAGTCACAAAATCAATTGAAAAAGCAAAAATAGAAAGAAAAACAGCACACCCTGGAGGAAAACCTGCTAGCGTTTAAACACCAGTAAGGGCAGCAAATGGGCGTTTAACGCCCAGTCTGGCACCATTAACGCCCAGTTTGGCACCATTCTGGGCGTTTAACACCAGAAAGGGGCACCAGACTGGCGTTAAACGCCAGGAAAGGGCAAGAAGCTGGTGTTAAATGCCAAAAATGGGCACCAGCCCGATTTTTAACGCTAGAATTGGCAGAGAGAGCATTTTTGCTCGCCACTTGGTGCAGGGATGAATTTTCCTTGACACCTCAGGATCTGTGGACCCCATAGGATCCCCACCTACCCCACCACTCTCTCTCCTCTTCACCCATTCACCAATCACCTCAACACCTCTTCCCCAAAAACCCATAACCTATCATATCCCACTATTTTCTTCACCACTCACATCCACCCTTCATAAAACCCCACCTACCTCACCATTCAAATTCAAACCACTTTCCCTCCCAAACCCACCCATAATGGCCGAACCATACAACCCCTCTCTCCGCCCCTATATAAACCCATCTTCACTCCTTCATTTTCACACAACCAAAACACTACTTCTGCCCCTTGGCCGAACCACAAAGCCACTTCCATCTCCTCTATTTCTTTTTCTTCTACTCTCTTCTTTCTTCTTTTGCTCGAGGACGAGCAAACCTTCTAAGTTTGGTGTGGTAAAAGCATTGCTTTTTATTTTTCCATAACCATTTATGGCATCTAAGGCTGGAGAAACCTCTAGAAAGAGGAAAGAGAAGGCAAAAGCTTCCACCTCCGAGTCATGGGAGATGGAGAGATTCATCTCAAGGGTGCATCAAGACCACTTCTATGAAGTTGTGGCCATGAAGAAGGTGATCCCCGAGGTCCCTTTTAAACTCAAAAAGAGTGAATATCCAGAGATCCGATGTGAGATCCGAAGAAGAGGTTGGGAAGTTCTTACCAACCCCATTTAACAAGTCAGAATCTTAATAGTTCAAGAGTTCTATGCTAATGCATGGATCACCAAGAACCATGATCAAAGTACGAACCCAGACCCAAAGAATTGGCTTATAATGGTTCGGGGGAAATGCTTGGATTTTAGTCCGAAAAATGTAAGGTTGGCATTCAACTTGCCCATGATGCAAGGAGATGAACACCCTTACACTAGAAGGGTCAACTTTGATCAAATGTTGGACCAAGTCCTCATAGACATTTGTGAAGAGGGTGCTCAATAGAAGAGAGATTCAAGAGGGAAGCCGGTTCAACTGAAAAGGCATGACCTCAAGCCCGTGGCTAGAGGATGGTTGGAGTTTATCCAACGCTTAATCATTCCCACTAGCAACTGGTCTGAAGTTACTATAGACCGGGCTATCATGATTCATAGCATCATGATTGAAGAAGAAGTAGAAGTTCATGAGGTTATATCCCAAGAACTTTATAAGGTGGCGGACAAGTCCTCTACCTTGGCAAGGTTAGCTTTCCCTCATCTCATTTGTCACCACTATTATTCAGTTAGAATTGACATAGAGGGAGACATCCTCATTGATGAAGACAAGCCCATCACTAAGAAGAGGATGGAGCAAACAAGAGATCCCACTCACCATGAAATCCCTGAGATACCTCAAGGGATGCACTTTCCTCCACAAAACTATTGGGAGCAAATCAGCACCTCCCTAGGAGAATTGAGTTCCAACATAGGACAACTAAGGGTGGAGCACCAAGAACATTCCATTTTCCTCCATGAAATTAGAGAAGATCAAAGAGTCATGAGAGAGAAGCAACAAAGGCAAGGAAGAGACATTGAGGAGCTCAAGCACTCCATAAGATCTTCAAGAGGAAGAACAAGCCGCCATCACTAAGGTGGACCCGTTCTTTAATCTCCTTGTTCTTTAATTTCCTGTTTTTCGAATTTTCATGCTTATGTTTATCTATGTTTGTGTCTTATGATCATTAGTGTCTTAGTGTCTATGCCTTAAAGTTATGAATGTCCTATGAATCCCTCACCTTTCTTAAATGAAAAATGTTCTTAATTGGAAAAGAGAAGAATTGCATGAATTTTGAATTTTATAACAGATTAATTATTTTGATGTGGTGGCAATACTTTGACTTCTGAATGTATGCTTGAACAGTGCATATGTCTTTTGAATTTGTTGTTCATGAATATTGGCTCTTGAAAGAATGATGAAAAAGGAGACATGTTACTGAGGATCTGAAAAATCATAAAAATGATTCTTGAAGCAAGAAAAAGCATTGAATTCAAAAAAAAATAAAAAAGAAGAAAAAGAAAAAAAATAATAAAGTTGTGATCCAAGGCAAAGAGAGTGTGCTTAAGAACCTTGGACACCTCTAATTAGGGACTCTAGCAAAGCTGAGTCACAATCTGAAAAGGTTCACCCAGTTATGTGTCTATGGCATGTATGTATCCAGTGGTAATACTGGAAGACAAAGTGCTTTGGGCCACGGCCAAGACTCGTAAAGTAGCTATGTTCAAGAATCATCATACTTAACTAGGAGAATCAATAACACTATCTGGATTTTGAGTTCCTAGAGAAGCCAATCATTCTGAATTTCAAAGGATAGAGTGAGATGCCAAAACTGTTCAGAGGCAAAAAGCTAAAAGCCCCGCTCATCTAATTAATACTAATCTTCATAGATGTTTTTGGAATTCATTGCATATTCTCTTCTTTTTATCTTATTTGATTTTCAGTTGCTTGGGGACAAGCAACAATTTAAGTTTGGTGTTGTGATGAGCAGATAATTTATACGCTTTTTGGCATTATTTTTAGTATGTTTTAGTTAGTTTTTATTATATTTTTATTAGTTTTTAGTTAAAATTCACTTTTCTGGACTTTACTATGAGTTTGTGTGTTTTCTGTGATTTCAGGTATTTTCTGGCTAAAATTGAGGGACCTGAGCAAAAATCTGATTCAGAGGCTGAAAAGGACTGCAGATGCTGTTAGATTCTGACCTCCCTGCACTCGAAGTGGATTTTCTGGAGCTACAGAAACCCAATTGGTGCGCTCTTAACTGCTTTGGAAAATAGACATCCTGGGGTTTCCAACAATATTTAATAGTTCATACTTTGCTTGAGATTTGATGGCCCAAACAGGCGTTCCAAGTCAGCTCAAGAATTCTGGCGTAAAACGCCGGAACTGGCACAAGAATGGGAGTTAAACGCCTAAACTGGCACAAAAGCTGGCGTTTAACTTCAAGAAAAGTCTCTACACGAAAATACTTCAATGCTCAGCCCAAGCACACACCAAGTGGGCCCAAAAGTGGATTTTTATGTCATTTACTCATTTTTGTAAACCCTAGCTACTAGTTCTCTATAAGTAGGACCTTTTGCTATTGTATTTACATCTTTTGATCATGTTTTTATGATTGAACCCTCTTTAGGAGGCTGGCCTCTCGGCCATGCCTAGACCTTGTTCTTATGTATTTTCAACGGTGGAGTTTCTACACACCATAGATTAAGGTGTGGAGCTCTGCTGTACCTCGAGTATTAACGCAATTACTATTGTTCTTCTATTCAATTCAGCTTATTCTTGTTCTAAGATATCACTTGTTCCTCAACTTGATGAATGTGATGATCCATGACACTCATCATCATTCTCACCTATGAACGTGTGCCTGACAACCACCTCCGTTCTACCTTAGATTGGGTGGATATCTCTTGGATTTCTTAACCAGAATCTTTGTGGTATAAGCTAGAATTGATGGCGGCATTCAAGAGAATCCGGAAGGTCTAAACCTTTTCTGTTGTATTCTGAGTAGGATTCAAGGATTGAATGACTGTGACGAGCTTCAAACTCGCGATTGTGGGGCGTTAGTGACAGATGCAAAAGAATCACTGGATTCTATTCCAACATGATCAAGAACTGACAACTGAATAGCCGTGCTGTGACAGAGCGCGTTGAACATTTTCACTGAGAGGACGAGACTGTAGCCATTGACAACAGTGATGCCCAACATACAGCTTGCCATGGAAAGGAGTAAGAAGGATTGGATGAAGACAATAGGAAAGCAGAGAGACAGAAGGGAGAAAGCATCTCCATACGCTTATCTGAAATTCTCACCAATGAATTACATAAGTATCTCTATCTTTATTTTATGCTTTATTCTTAAATCCTCTATAACCATTTGAATTCGCCTGACTGAGATTTACAAGGTGACCATAGCTTGCTTCATACCAACAATCTCCGTGGGACCGACCCTTACTCGCGTAAGGTTTATTACTTGGACGACCCAGTGCACTTGCTGGTTAGTTGTGCGAAGTTGTGATAAAGAGTTGAGATTGCAATTGAGCGTACCATGTTTATGGCGACATTGATGATCACAATTTCGTGCAGCACGGACCGATCATTCATGTTTCCTCACAGAGTAGTAGAAGACTTGTTGATAAAGGTGAGAGACTTTATCTTTCTAGCAGACTTTGTAGTGTTGGATATGGAGGAAGGAGCCAAGACCTCTATCATCTTAGGAAGGCCATTCTTAGCCACTGCCAGAGCCATTATTGATGTCCAAAAGGGTGAACTTGTCCTTAGACTACATGAGGAGAAAATGATATTCAATGTGTTCAAGGCCATGAGTTACCCACAATACTTATTAGGAGAATGTATGAGGTTGGACTCGGTGGATGCTGTAGTGCAAGAAACTCTTGATCAAAAAAAACTTGAGGGGTTAACAGAAGAAGAGGAAGAAGCATCAAGTGAAGAGGCTACAACAGTTGAAATTCATGTTCAGGGCACACTAGAAGGGAAGGATGAAAGAAAAGAAGCACCCAAACTGGAACTAAAGGAACTGCCGCCCACTCTCAAGTATGCATACTTGGGAGAGAATGAAAGCTATCCATTAATCATAAATTTAGCCCTCAGCCAAGAACGAGAGGAAGAGTTACTTCAAGTCTAACAAAAGCATAAGGATGCCATTGGATGGACACTTGCTGACTTGAAGGGAATCAGTTCAGCCATATACATGCATAAGATACTATTGGAAGAGGATGCCAAACCTTCCATTCAACCCCAAAGGAGGCTGAATTTATAAAGGAAGTTATGAAGGAAGTGGTACAGAAGGAAGTCATGAAGCTGTGGCAGGGAGGAGTAATCTAACCAATCTCGGATAGCCCATGGGTCAGCCCTGTCCAAGTGGTCCCCAAGAAAGGAGGAATCACTGTGGTACCCAATGAAAGGAATGAGCTAATCCCTATAAGAACTGTCACATGATGGAGGATGTGTATTGATTACAGAAAACTCAATGAAGCCACAAGAAAATATCACTTCCCACTTCCCTTCATGGACTAGATGCTGGAAAGACTTGCAGGACACGCATATTATTGTTTTCTAGATGGTTATTCAGGATATAACCAAATAGTGGTTGATCCAAGAGACCAGGAGAAAACATCATTTACTTGCCCAAATGGAGTGTTTGCCTACAGGCATATGCCATTTGGGCTATGTAATGCACCTACAACTTTTCAACGCTGCATGCTTTCCATCTTCTCGGATATGATAGAAAATTTCATTGAAGTTTTCATGGATGACTTTTCAGTATTCAGAGATTCCTTTCCCAATTGCCTAAATCATCTTGCCTTGGCATTAAAAAGATGTCAAGAGACCAATCTAGTCTTGAATTGGGAAAAATGACACTTTATGGTAACAGACGGAATAGTCCTTGGCCATAAAGTTTCTAACCAAGGTATTGAGATAGACAGAGCTAAGGTAGAGCTAATTGAAAAATTACCTCCACCGAGTGATGTCAAGGCAATTAGGAGCTTTTTGGGGGCATGCTGGCTTCTGCATAAGGTTTATTAAAGATTTTTCAAAGATAGCCAAGCCCTTAAGCAATCTCCTTATGTCTGATACACCATTTATCTTTGATGAGAAGTGCATGCTCGCATTTGAAAACTTGAAAAAGAAGCTATCCTCAGCTCCTATCATCACCCCTTCTGATTGGAATTCGCCATTCGAACTGATGTGTGATGCATCTGATTTTGCAGTTGGGGCAATGTTAGGACAGAGAAAAGAAAATTTGGTGCATGTCATATACTATGCCAGCAAGGCCCTGAATTACACTCAACGAAATTATACCACTACCGAAAAGGAGTTGCTGGCAATAGTTTTTGCATTTGACAAATTTAGATCATACCTCATTGGTTCTAAAGTGATTGTTTTCACTGATCACACGGAACTTAAATATCTACTTGCCAAAAAAGAATCAAAACCAAGACTAATCAGATGGATCTTATTGTTGCAGGAATTTAATATTGAGATTAGAGACAAAAAGGGCGTAAAGAACAAGGTAGCAGATCATTTATCCAGAATCCCTTGTGAGAAAGGTGCTACACATGATACAAGTGTGAATGAGTTCTTTCCAGATGAGCAGCTAATGTTGGTTCACAAGGAACCCTAGTTTGCAGATATTGCCAATTTTAAGGCAGCTGGTGACTTGCCTCCTGGATTCAACAAACATCAAAGAAGAAAACTCATCAATGATGCTAAATATTTCATTTGGGATGAGCCTTATCTCTTCAAGAAATGCTCAGATGGAATCCTTAGGAGGTGCATTTCAGAAGAAGAGGGATGAGAGGTCTTGTGGAATTGTCATAGTGCTAGCTATGGAGGTCATTTTGGAGGAGAAAGAATCGCAGCAAAGGTGCTACAATGTGGATTCTTCTGGCCCACTATCTTCAAGGATGCTAAGGAACTGGTGAGGAGCTGCAATGAGTGCCAAAGGACTGGAAATCTGCCCAAGAGAAATGAGATGCCACAACAATATATCTTAGAACTTGAACTGTTCAATGTATGGGGGATCGACTTCATGAGACCATTCCCAACCTCATATTCAAACAAGTATATCTTGGTGGCAGTGGACTATGTATCTAAGTGGGTGGAGGCCGTGGCAACCCTAACAAATGACAACAAGGTGGTCATAAACTTTCTTAGAAAGAATATCTTCACCAGATTTGGAGTTCCACGAGCCCTCATCAGTGACGGAGGGAATCATTTTTGCAATAGACCATTGGAGACCCTACTCTTAAGGTATGGGGTGAAGCATAAGGTTGCCACACCTTATCATCTCCAAACAAGTGAACAAACCGAGATATCCGACAGAGAGTTAAAAAGGATATTGAAAAAGACTGTGGGGGCATCAAGGAAGGACTGGGCGAAAAAAGTGGATGATGCTCTTTGGGCGTACAGGACAACCTTCAAAACACCAATTGGGATGTCCCCATATCAACTGGTATATGGAAAAGCATGCCACCTACCATTAGAGCTGGAGCACAAAGCCTTTTGGGCTATCAAGATACTGAACCTCGACAGCACTACTGCTGGTGAAAAAATAGTCTTACAGCTGCAAGAACTGGAAGAGTTTAGGTCTCAAGCCTATGAAAACACTAAGATCTATAAGGAGAAAGCAAAAAGGAGACATGATCTCAACTTGGCACCAAGAAGTTTCGAAGAAGGACAACATGTACTCCTCTACAACTCCAAACTGAGACTCTTCCATGGAAAACTTAAATCAAGGTAGTCTGGACCCTTTTTGGTCACAAAGGTCTCACCTTATGGGCATATAGAAATCATGGAAGAAAGCTCAAAGAGGACATTTACTGTGAATGGGCAAAGACTCAAACACTACTTGGGCAGCATGGGGGAAGACCCCAAACAGAAGTATAATCTCAACTAGAGAAGCCACCGTCGAGCTAGCGACGCTAAAAAAGTGCTTTGTTGGGAGGCAACCCAACCTGAGGTAGTTTCTTTTCATTATTATCTCAATAAAGGATTCAAGAAGAATTCTCCATATTGTGAGGAGTGGTGCACGAAATTGTGATCACTATAACTGCGCACAACTAACCAGCAAGTGTACTGGGTCGTCCAAGTAATAAACCTTACGCGAGTAAGGGTCGATCCCACAGAGATTGTTGGTATGAAGCAAGCTATGGTCACCTTGTAAATCTTAGTCAGGCAAACTCAAATGGGTATGGTGATAAACGCATAAAACATAAAGATAAAGATAGAGATACTTATGTAATTCATTGGTAGGAATTTCAGATAAGCGTATGAAGATGCCTTCCCTTCCGTCTCTCTGCTTTCCTACTGTCTTCGTCCAATCCTTCTTCTTCCTTTCCATGGCAAGCTTAAGCAAGGGTTTCACCGTTGTCAGTGGCTACCTCCCATCCTCTCAGTGGAAATGTTCAACGCACCCTGTCACGGCACGGCTATCCATCTGTCGGTTCTCGATCAGGCCGGAATAGAATCCAGTGATTCTTTTGCGTCTGTCACTAATGCCCCGCCCTCAGGAGTTTGCACGTCACAGTCATTCAATCATTGAATCCTACTCAGAATACCACAGACAAGGTTAGACCTTCCGGATTCTCTTGAATGTCGCCATCAGTTCTAGCCTATACCACGAAGACTCTGATCTCACGGAATGGCTGGCTCGGTTGTCAGGCGAGCACTCGGTTGTCAGGCGATCAACCATGCATCGTGTATCAGGAATCCAAGAGATATTCACCCAATCGAAGGTAGAACGGAGGTGGTTGTCAGTCACACGTTCATAGGTGAGAATGATGATGAGTGTCACGGATCATCACATTCATCAAGTTGAAGAACAAGTGATATGTTAGAACAAGAACAAGCGGAATTGAATAGAAGAACAATAGTAATTGCATTAATACTCGAGGTACAGCAGAGCTCCACACCTTAATCTATGGTGTGTAGAAACTCCACCGTTGAAAATACATAAGAACAAGAGTGATCATTGGCTTCGGTCCCAGAGAGGGAACCAGAAGAACCAAGATTCCAAATACAATAGCAAAAGGTCCTACTTATAGAAAACTAGTAGCCTAAGGTTTACAGAGATGAGTAAATGACATAAAAATCCACTTCCGGGCCCACTTGGTGTGTGCTTGGGCTGAGCATTGAAGCATTTTCGTGTAGAGACTCTCCTTGGAGTTAAACGCCAGCTTTTATGCCAGTTTGGGCGTTTAACTCCCATTTTGGTGCCAGTTCCGGCGTTTAACGCTGGGATTTCTGAGGGTGACTTTGAATACCGGTTTGGGCCATCAAATCTTGGGCAAAGTATGGACTATCATATATTTCTGGAAAGCCCAGGATGTCTACTTTCCAACGCCGTTGAGAGCGCGCCAATTAAGCTTCTGTAGCTCCAGAAAATCCACTTCGAGTGCAGGGAGGTCAGAATCCAACAGCATCTGCAGTCCTTTTCAGTCTCTGAATCATATTTTTGCTCAGGTCCCTCAATTTCAGCCAGAAAATACCTGAAATCACAGAAAAACACACAAACTCATAGTAAAGTCCAGAAAAGTTAATTTTAACTAAAAACTAATAAAAATATACTAAAAACTAACTAGATCATACTAAAAACATACTAAAAACAATGCCAAAAAGCGTACAAATTATCCGCTCATCAAGGAGCTAAGTTTGGTGTTGCACACCAAAACCTTCCAAGGGTGAATTTGAAACTTTAAGTTTGGTGTTCCACCAAGGACTCCACCTGAAGAGTGCATTGCAACCCTTCATTGATAAAACATCTGCTCTAACAAACGGAGAAACTACTTGACAAAAATGTTTAATCTCTAATGCATAGTTGCTTTTCTAATTCATAATTGTCTCTTAATAAAAGTACATGAGGTTTCTGCATGTATTCAATTTGTTGCATTAGGCAAAGAACTAAGTTTGGTGTTCACACACCAAATTAAGTTCAAAAATTCACAGGCATACATGCATGCTAACCATTTTCCAAGTGCTTGGGGAAACAAGAAACTTCCAATAGTTTTATAGGAAGTCAATCAATCTCAGGAAGGAACCATACATCATCATCCAAGGAAGACATCAAGAGGTTGTATTGAACTATCTCTGAGTATAGTGCTTTAATTGAAAGTATGATTGAATATTATTCTCATGGATATCCATATTCTGCTTGTTCTCTCCTTAGTCACATATAAGTGTGTTGGTCTAAGTCCCTAGCTTTCCAATTTTATCTTTCTTATATGTATTCTTGTCATTTAAGTCAATTAAAAAGAAGATGTTATGAAAAACAAGAGTGGGTTTAGCTTGTGAAGTAATTTCTTAAGTTTATGGTATGGTAACTAATTAGCTAAGTTGGTTCACCAACAAGGTAATCAGGCAATTATATGCTCTAAATCACATGCTTAGAAAACATCCTATTGAGACTAACCAATTAACAAGATCCTAATAAGAAAAAGAGAAAGAATAATAAGAGTATGAAAAGGAAGGAAAAGTTATAAGAAATAAGGCTAGGCACCAAGGGTTTGAATATTGAGGCATGTGTCTGTGGTGTTCCTGTGCAAGGGATATGCTTGGATGAATAAGCTCTTAGGGGTGCCTTATCACTTGGTAACTTGGGTTAACTAATCCGGGATTATCAGCTGAAAGTCCATTATCAAGAGCAACCTTTGCTACAGAGCACTTAGTAACCCAAAGAGGTGCTGGACACCAAGGTCTCAAGAAAGAAAAAAAATAACAAACCATGTGCCTGTGGTGTGTATGTATGGGGGAAAGAGGCTTGAGGGAGTAAGTCCTTATGGGTGTCTTAACACCTAGCACCTTGAACCAACTGGTTCGGGAGTGTTGGCTGAAAGCTTATCTTAAAGAGTCGCCCTCTCACAGAGCACTTAGCCTAAAAAGAATGCAATAAACTCTGGAAAGGAAGGGAAGATCAATAAATAAGAAGTTTCAAAGGATGCAATGAAACAAGTGTTCAAGGGCATGATAAGGGCCTGAACACCAGTGAAGGAATGAACCTAAGTTGCTGTGCATGAAACCCCATAAACCAGAAATTTGACTTCTATAACAATAGATTGTTTATCTTGTTCTTTCATTCATTCTTCCTATGTTTTAGTACTTGCTTAGGGACAAGCAAGCTTTAAGTTTGGTGTTGTGATGCTAGGGCATCTTGGCCAGTTTCACTGACCTTTTCTTTACTGTTTTAGGGTAGTTTCATGAATTTTCTTAGTAAATAAGCAAGTTTTGGATGATAATACACTTACATCTTGATTCAAGCAAACATTGTGAACTTTACATGATTTCATGAGAATTAGGCAGGAATTGAATGATATAATTGATGATGCATGATCTCATGACTTGGAATAGAGCTTTGATGCTCTTTAATTTCTTGATTTCAGGACAAAGGAAGCAAGAAGGAGCCACGTTAATCTAATTAACGTGACCACTAACGTGGAATGGGGACAAGCTTATAGCGTTAATGGAAAAAGTGATTGCCAATAACGCCTTCGAAGCCATCATAGCCCACGTTATTTGCCATGTTAACTACATTAACTTGGTACCTAACGTAGAGGAGGAAGAGGAGCTCCAACGTTAGTGGTAAAAGTGAATGCTACTAACGTTCCACAAAGGCACAATTAAGCCACGATAAGAGTCATGTTAATCTAATTAACGTGACCTCTAATGTGGGAGGAGGAAGCAATCGCCAATGTTAGTGACACTCACCTTTGTCACTAACGTTGGACTATGCCAAGAGTGCCCACGTTAATGGTCACGTTAAGACCACTAACGTGAAGAGTAACGTGGAGCTAAGCATGATAAGCCAACGTTAGTGACACTCACCTTTGTCACTAATGTTGGAGATGGCGATCACCACCACGTTAGTGGCCACGTTAATCCAATTAACGTGAACTCTAACAAGGGAAGGAGGGGCGTTTGGAGCGTTAGTGACAAGGGTAAGCGTCACTAACACTCTCGAAGCTTAGGCATGCCCACGTTAAGGGTCACGTTAGTTATACTAACGTGAACTCTAACGTAGGGAAAGGGGGAAAAAAGCAACGTTATTGGAAAAGGTGAGTGCCAATAACATTTGTGAAGGACCAAGAGGCAACGTTAGTGGTCACGTTAGTGCCACTAACATTGAAGTTAACGTGGATCATTTTGGGTTGGAACATTAATGAAAAAGGTGATCGTCACTAATGTTCTCGGACCCATATTTTCACTTAACGTTAACACCACTAACGTCCTAACTAACGTCCATGCCTAACTCACACTTTTCTGCAAGCAAAGCTGAGCCCACTGAAGATTGTAACTGCTTCAACTCAAGATCAAAGGCCCATATCCAAGACCTGAAGAACTAACTAGAAGATCAAGAAGAGTAGTATATATAGGAGTGTTTTGAACTAGAAGGGGGCTTGGAATTTTTGGAGAACTACACTCTATATATTTACTTTTCTGCATTTTATAGTTTTGTGAAGAATGTACTCTTTTCTACCATTTTCCATTTCCAGAGCTATGAACAGCTAAACCCCCTGTCATTCGGATAGGGAGCTCTGTTGTAATTTGATGGATCAATTATAGTTTTCATTCTTCTTCCTCTTTCTTTTCTCTTGATTTATTAGAAAGCTTTCGATCTTAATTCAATTGGTTAGTTGTCTTGGAAAAGAAACTCTCCATAATTAGATCTCCTCTGAGCCTTGGAAAAGGGATAAGGAGATCATACTAGAAATGCTTTCTCATGTTGGACCAAATTGGGGTTTGGACGGATATAGTGACATGTAATCCTCCCAACACTTTGATTTGGAAATACATGTGGTATAATCAGTGACCATACTTCATCTCTTCCCATGAGCAATTAAATCAAGGAATTGGGCAATTGTTCAAGCTTAGAGAGATTGGGTTGTCAAGGATTTGGGATCCAATCACCTAAGATTGCCAAGGAGATCAATGAATGCATTGATTGAGGAAGAGATGTGAATGAACTTGATCTGGAGAATGCAACATCTCCTAAGCCCAATGAATCCCCCATTTCTGATCTTACCCATTCTCTTTACATTCTGCCATTTATCTTCATGCTTAATTTCCCAAATCCCCATTTAAGATTCTGCCCTATACTTTCTGCATTTTACTTTCCCGCCATTTAATTTTCTGCAACTCTCAACCAAATTTCTGTTTAGGTCAACTAGCACATCTTTCCAACTAAAGTTGCTTGACCAATCAATCCCTGTGGGATTCGACCTCATTCTATTGTCAGTTTTTACTTGACGACAATTTAGTATACTTGCCAAAGGGAAATTTGTTGAGAGACAAGTTTTTGTGCATCACATACACATGAGAAGGGGGCAATTATAGCACAAATTGGTAGTAATGCATGCTAAAGGGGTCAAAAACATAAAAAATCTCATGTAACACTCAACCTTAAGGATTTCTTTAACATCTCAATTCACTCAAACCATTATCGATGGACTCCTCATGAGCAATATGACACCAAAATCAAGCAAAATCAACCATAATATGAACAAATCATAAACCAAACAATCACAAAAGGCACAAAGATGCAAAAGAGCTATATGCAAGAAACTATACACAAAGGAAGATCCAACCTAGCACTTTTCTTTAACGTCCTTATGTTGGACGGTCATGATCTCAAATCTCATCGCCTTCGTGTGCGTCCTCAAGAAGGAACACCTCAACCTCTTTGTTGCTTTTCATTTTCTCTCTATGGTATAACTATAGATGATGACCATTAACTTTGAAGATGTTGGAGCTTAAAGGGTGTCTTAGGTGGAAGACCCCATTTGGCTCTGCTTTCTCCACTCTATAAGGACCTTCCCACCTTGACCTCAACTTTTTGGGCCCCAACCTCAACCTAGAGTTATAATGGAGAACTAACTCACCCGCTCTAAACTCTCTCCTTCTTATGTTTCTATCATGCACTGCTTTCATCTTCTCCTTGTAGAGCCTTGAATTCTCATAGGCATCCAATCGAAGGCACTCAAGCCCACTAACTATAACTTCCTTTCGAATTCAACCCCAAATCCTGTGTTGCATTCTTTTACGACCTAATACACTTTATGTTCTATCTTTACCGGGAGATGACAAGCCTTCCCATAGACCAACCGGAATGGGCTCATGCCAATTGGCGTCTTGTAAGCTGTCTGGTAGGCCCAAAGTGCATCTACGAGCTTAGTACTCTAATCCTTCCTATGAGGCTTCACAACCTTTTCCAATATGTGTTTGATTTCCCGGTTGGAGACATCGGCTTGGCCATTTGTTTGGGGGTGGTATGCCGTGGCCACTTTATGGATGATGCCATACTTCCTCATTACACCTGCTGATGGGGGAAAAACTATTCCACACAAACTCACCGGCAAGTATACCGGGTCGCATCAAGTAGTAAAACTCACAAGAGTGAGGTTGATCCCACGAGGATTGATTGGATTAAGCAACTTTAGTTAGGTGATTAATTTAGTTAAGCTAATATTGATGAATTGAGTGGAAATTGATTGGCAGAATGTTAAAGTGCTAGGAATTGTAACTTGCATAATGTAATTGACCAGAAAGCTAAATAACAAAAAGCAAAATTTATTGGATCCCAATTCCTTGGCAATCCAATCTCTCTAATCACAATCAATCTTGCCAAATCCTTGATCTAATTGTCATGAGAAGAGTTAGAGCACGTTTCTCTCATCCATAAGCCACACTAACTCTCAAGATCTCAATTCCTCCCGAATGGTGTTGATCAAGAGAGTAGTGAAGGATAGAACTTCAGTTCTAATGAAGGTGATTCCCCTTACGAGGCTCACACCCACATTTAATTGAGTTAAACCCCCTTCTTGAGTGAATACTTCACAATCAAAGTAGAAGATACCCAATAGCTACACAATTGAATTTAGAAGAAGAAGAAGTTCATTGATTCATTAGAATTACAATAGAGCTCCTCCCCCTAATGAAATTGGGGTTTAATTCATCATTGCTCTAGTACCAAATAAAAGAAAAGAAAAGTTGTAGAAAAATAAATGACAAAAAAAAGAACAGATCTAAAATTCTCAAGAAAACAGAAAAGAAAATGGTGAAGAAGAAGATATGCAGAAGAGATCAAAAGTCCCCAAAGAAATTAAATTTCCTTCTATTTATACACTTTCTAATTTGGTCATTCAAGTACTTGGAGTGGGCTTTTTGGCCTTTGATGAAACAGATCAGAATGGATCATCAGTTGGTGTGGTTGGGATCTTGCTTTAGGAGAACGCAGCGTTTTCAAAATGAACGCTGCGTTTATTCATCGACGCGTGCTGATGACAAGTCATCATATACCCATTTTTCAAGCTAATTTCACTTGTTTTATTAGTCTTTATGCACTTTCTTGCATCCTAAGTAAGTGATTTGGAATGAAAATGCATAACTTCTTTAAATCAAACAACTACCATTAAATTGATGCTAACTCATGAGGTTTAAGCTAAATTTAATTGATTTTTAATTGATTTATAAGCCTTGTGAATTTAGTGATACTTTGAGTGGTTGTTTTGATTATTTAAAGGTGAAGAAAAGAAGAAAAGAGGAAGCGTGGCTTAAGAAAGCGTGGCCCAAGAGAGAAAAGAGTGTGGCGCATGGAAGGGAGGAAGCAAACATTGCCCTCCACAAGGGCATGCTGCCCTCTAGGAGGGCAACATAAGGAAGCAAGCTTTGAGAGGCAACACTGCCCTGCCCTCCTCAAGGGCAGAGCACAAATTGGTGCCATGGATCAAGGAGAGCAAAAACTCTGCCCTGCCCTCCTCAAGGGCAATATCGGGCTCATCAAAGGAATAAATTCAAAGAAAAAGCTCACCAATGCTTGCCACAAGGATCGAACACGGCACCATGAGGAAGCAAGGAACTAGGCCTTATTTTGGTGCCAAGAAAACCAAGAAAAATAAGTAGCGTGCTGATGAGCGGATAATTTGTACGCTTTTTGGCATTGTTTTTAGTATGTTTTTAGTATGATCTAGTTAGTTTTTAGTATATTTTTATTAGTTTTTAGTTAAAATTCACTTTTCTGGACTTTACTATGAGTTTGTGTGTTTTTCTGTGATTTCAGGTATTTTCTGGCTGAAATTGAGGGACCTGAGCAAAAATCTGATTCAGAGACTGAAAAGGACTGCAGATGCTGTTGGATTCTGACCTCCCTGCACTCGAAGCGGATTTTCTGGAGCTACAGAGGCCCAATTGGCGCGCTCTCAACGGCGTTGGAAAGTAGACATCCTGGGCTTTCCAGCAATATATGATAGTCCATACTTTGCCCAAGATTTGATGGCCCAAACCGGCGTTCAAAGTCACCCTCAGAAATCCCAGCGTTAAACGCTGGAACTGGCACCAAAATGGGAGTTAAACGCCCAAACTGGCATAAAAGCTGGCGTTTAACTCCAAGAGAGGTCTCTGCACGAAAATGCTTCATTGCTCAGCCCAAGCACACACCAAGTGGGCCCGGAAGTGGATTTTTATGTCATTTACTCATTACTGTAAACCTTAGGCTACTAGTTTTCTATAAGTAGGACCTTTTACTGTTGTATTGAGACATCGAGGGGTAGCTATCTTCATTGTTATGCTATCTTAGATCATTGGGAGGCTGGCCTCATGGCCATGCCTAGACCTTGTTCTTATGTATCTTCAACGGTGGAGTTTCTACACACCATAGATTAAGGTGTGGAGCTCTGCTGTACCTCGAGTATTAATGCAATTACTATTGTTCTTCCATTCAATTCCGCTTGTTCTTGTTCTAAGATATCACTTGTTCTTCAACTTGATGAATGTGATGATCCGTGACACTCATCATCATTCTCACCTATGAACGTGTGACTGACAACCACCTCCGTTCTACCTTCGACTAGGTGAATATCTCTTGGATTCCTGATTGCACGATGCATGGTTGATCGCCTGACAACTGAGTGCTCGCCTGACAACCGAGCCAACCATTCCGTGAGATCAGAGTCTTCGTGGTATAGGCTAGAACTGATGGCGGCATTCAAGAGAATCTGGAAGGTCTAACCTTGTCTGTGGTATTCTGAGTAGGATTCGATGATTGAATGACTGTGACGTGCTTCAAACTCCTAGCAGGCGGGGCGTTAGTGACAGACGCAAAAGAATCGCTGGATTCTATTCTGGCCTAACCGAGAACCGACAGATGATTAGCCATGCTGTGACAGAGCATAGGAACATTTTCACTGAGAGGATGGGAGGTAGCCACTGACAACGGTGAAACCCTTGCATAAGCTTGCCATGGAAAGGAGTAAGAAGGATTGGATGAAGACAGTAGGAAAGCAGAGAGACGGAAGGGAAGGCATCTTCATGCGCTTATCTGAAGTTCCTACCAATGAATTACATAAGTACCTCTATCTTTATCTTTATGTTTTTATGCGTTCATCACCATATCCATTTGAGTTTGCCTGACTAAGATTTACAAGATGACCATAGCTTGCTTCATACCAACAATCTCTGTGGGATCGACCCTTACTCGCGTAAGGTTTATTACTTGGACGACCCAGTACACTTGCTGGTTAGTTGTGCGAAGTTGTGTTTATGCCATGGTATTGAACACCAAGTTTTTGGATTCATTACCGGGGATTATTTGAGTTGTGAAAAGTACTGATCACAATTTCGTGCACCAAGTTTTTGGCGCCGTTGCCGGGGATTGTTGAGTTTGGACAACTGACGGTTCATCTTGTTGCTTAGATTAGGTATTTTTTCTTCAGAGTTCTTAGGAATGAATTCTAGTGTTTCAAGGTGATGTTCTTATCATCACCAAAGCTGATTGATCTTCATCAATTTAGCTCTTGAATGCAATGTTCTGCTGAAGCTTGGCTGACCATGTCTAATTCCTTTAGACTGAAGCTTTAGACTAACATTGCATGATTCCTGGGATTCTCATTAAGAATTTTGATATCTTTTTCCACTTAATTTTCGAAAAACACAAAAAAAATCAAAAAAATCATAAAATCCAAAAATTTCTTGTTTGAGTCTAGTGTCTCATGTTAAGTTTGGTGTCAATTGCATGCATCCATTCATGTGTTCTTAAGGATCTTCAAATAATTCTTGATGATTTCTTACTCTGATCTTTGAATTCTCTTGACTTGAGTGTTTTATGTGTCTCATATGCATTCTCATTAGTGTCAGTAGTATACAAACTGCTAAGTTTGGTGTCTTGCATGCATAGTTATTTGATTCTTGTTGCATTTTGATTTTTCCTTATTATTAAAAATCCAAAAATATTTTCTTATTTGTGTCTTCTCAAGTCAATACTACAGAGAAATTAAAGATTCAGAACATACAGCAGAGGAATTACACAGAAAAGCTGGGCGTTCAAAACGCCCAGTGAAGAAGGACAGACTGGCGTTTAAACGCCAGCCAGGGTACCTGGTTGGGCGTTTAACGCCCAAAAGGGTATAATTTTGGGCGTTAAACGCCAGAATGTGCACCATTCTGGGCGTTTAACGCCAGGATGGCACAAGAGGGAAGATTCTGTTTTTCAATGCAATTTTTTTTCAGGTTTTCAAAGTTTTTCAAAATCAAATCTTTTTCAAATCATATCTTTTCAATCATGTGTTTTCAAAATCAATTTCTTTCCATTTTCAAAGATACTTACTATCAATTAATGATTTGATTCAACACTTCAAGCATGTTGCCTTTTCTGTTGAGGAAGGTTTAATGTTTGAATCATATCTTTTCTTGTTAGTTAAGTTTTTAATTTTCAAAATCAAATCTTTTTTTTTAAATGTTTTTCAAATCATATCTTCTCAATCACATGTTTTTAAAAAACTAATCATATTTTCTTAACCACATCTTTTTCAAAATAGTTTTCAATCAAATCTTTTTGATTTCTAATTTTAAAATCTTTTTCAAAAATCACTTGATTTCTTTTCCACTTTCATTTTCGAAAATCAAGTAGTGTTTTCAAAAATGTTTTCAAAATCTTTTACTTAATTTTCGAAAATTGCTTCCCTTCTTCTCACATCCTTCTATTTATGGACTAACACTATCCCTTAATGCAAAATTCGAACTCCATCTTCTTTGATAAGTTCGAATTTTCTACTTCTGTCTTCTACTCTTCTTTTCCTCTGACACTTTAAGGAATCTCTATACTGTGACATAGAGGATTCCACATTTTCTTGTTCTCTTCTCTTTCATATGAGCAGGAGCAAAGACAAAGGCATTCTTGTTGAGACTGATCCTGAACCTGAAAGGACCTTGAAGAGAAAGCTAAGAGAAGCCAAAGCACAACTCTCTTTAGAGGACCTGACCGAATTCTTCAAAGAAGAAGAACACATGGCAGCCGAAAACAACAATGCCAACAATGCAAGGAAGGTGCTGGGTGACTTTACTGCACCTACTCCCGATTTCTATGGGAGAAGCATCTCTATCCCTGCCATTGGAGCAAACAACTTTGAGCTTAAGCCTCAATTAGTTTCTATAATGCAACAGAATTGCAAGTTCCATGGACTTCCATTGGAAGATCTTCATCAGTTCTTAGCTAAGTTCTTGCAAATCTATGACACTGTCAAGACTAATGGGGTTGACCCTGAGGTCTACAGACTTATGCTATTCCCTTTTGCTGTAAGAGACAAAGCTAGAACATGGTTGGACTCTCAACCTAAAGAAAGCCTGGACTCTTGGGAAAAGCTAGTCAATGCCTTCTTGGCAAAGTTCTTTCCACCTCAAAAATTGAGTAAGCTTAGAGTGGAAGTCCAAACCTTCAGACAGAAGGAAGGAGAATCCCTCTATGAAGCTTGGGAAAGATACAAACAATTAATCAGAAAGTGTCCTTCTGATATGCTTTCTGAATGGAGCATCATAGGTATTTTCTATGATGATCTCTCTGAACTATCCAAGATGTCTTTGGATAGCTCTGCAGGAGGATCTCTTCATCTGAAGAAGACGCCTACTGAAGCTCAAGAACTGATTGAAATGGTTGCAAATAACCAATTCATGTACACTTCTGAAAGAAATCCTGTGAACAATGGGACTAGTCAGAAGAAAGGAATTCTTGAGATTGACACTCTAAATGCCATATTGGCTCAGAATAAAATATTGACTCAACAAGTCAATATGATTTCTCAAAGTCTGTCTGGAATGCAAAATGCACCAAGCAGTACTAAGGAGGCTTCATCTGAGGAAGAAGCTTATGATCCTGAGAACCCTTCAATGGAAGAGGTGAATTACATGGGAGAACCCTATGGAAACACCTATAATCCTTCATGGAGAAATCATCCAAATTTTTCATGGAAGGATCAACAGAGACCCCAACAAGGTTTCAACAACAATAATGGTGGAAGAAACATGTTTAGCAATAGTAAGCCTTTTCCATCATCTTCTCAGCAACAGACAGAGAGTTCTAAGCAGAATAACTCTGACTTAGCAACCATGGTCTCTGATCTGATCAAAACCACTCAAAGTTTCATGACTGAAACAAGATCCTCCATTAGAAATTTGGAGGCACAAGTGGGTCAGCTGAGCAAGAAAATTACTAAACTCCCTCCTAGTACTCTCCCAAGCAATACAGAAGAAAATTCAAAAGGAGAGTGCAAGGCCATCAACATGGCCGAATTTTGGGAGGAAGGAGAGGCAGTGAATGCCACTGAGGAAGGCCTCACTGGGCGTCCACTGGCCTCCAATGAGTTCCCCAATGAGGAACCATGGGAATCTGAGGCTCAAACTGAGACCATAGAGATTCCATTGGACTCACTTCTGCCATTCATGAGCTCTGATGAGTATTCTTCCTCTGAAGAGGATGAGTATGTCACTGAAGAGCAAGTTGCTAAATACCTTGGAGCAATCATGAAGCTAAATGACAAGTTATTTGGAAATGAGACTTGGGAGGATGAATTCCCTTTGCTCACCAAAGAACTGGATGACTTGTCTAGGCAGAAACGGCCTCAAAAGAGACAGGATCCTGGGAAGTTTTCAATACCTTGTACCATAGGCACCATGACCTTCAAGAAGGCCTTGTGTGACTTAGGGTCAAGTGTAAACCTCATGCCTCTCTCTGTAATGGAGAAGTTAGGGATCTCTGAGGTACAAGCTGTAAAAATCTCACTAGAGATGGCAGACAACTCAAGAAAACAAGCCCATGGACTTGTAGAGAATGTTCTGGTTAAAGTTGAAGACCATTACATCCCTACTGATTTCATAGTCCTAGAGACTGGGAAGTGCATGGATGAATCCATCATCCTTGGCAGACCCTTCCTAGCCACAGCAAGGGCTGTGATTGATGTTGATAGAGGAGAGTTGATCATTCAAGTGAATGAATAATCCTTGGTGTTTAAGGCCCAAGGATATCCCTCTGTCATCATGGAGAGGAAGCATGAAGAGCTTCTCTCAAAACAGAGCCAAACAGAGCCCCACAGTCAAACCCTAAGTTTGGAGTTGGGAGGCCACAACCAAACTCTAAGTTTGGTGTTGAACCCCCACATTCAAACTCTAAGTTTGGTGTTGGGAGGTTCCAGCATAGCTCTGAGCATTTCTGAGGCTCCATAAGAGTCCTCTGTCAAGCTAATGACATTAAAGAAGCGCTTGTTGGGAGGCAACCCAATGTTTTTAATTAACTATCTTCTTTTGTTATTTTATATTTTTTGTAGGTTGATGATCATAAGAAGTCACAAAATCAATGAAAAAAGCGAAAACAGAATGAAAAACAGGAAGAAAAACAGCACACCCTGGAGGACGCACCTACTGGCGTTTAAACGCCAGTGAGGTTAGCTGTTGGGCGTTTAACGCCCAGTCTGGCACCATTCTGGGCGTTTAACGCCAGAAAGGGGCACCAGACTGGCGTTAAACGCCAGAAAAGGGCAAGAAGCTGGCGTTAAACGCCAGAAATGGGCACCAGCCCGGCGTTTAACGCCAGAATTGGCACAAATCGAGATTTTGCTTGCCATTTGGTGCAGGGATGACTTTTCCTTGACACCTCAGGATCTGTGGACCCCACAGGACCCCCACCTACCCCACCACTCTCTCTCTTCTTCACCCATTCACCAATCACCTCCACACCTCTTCCCCAAAAACCCTTCACCTATCAAATCCCATCTTTCTCTTCACCACTCACATCCATCCTTTATAAAACCCCACCTACCTCACCATTCAAATTCAAACCACTTTCCCACCCAAACCAACCCTCAAATGACCGAACCCTACCCTTCCCCCTCTCCTATATAAACCCTCCTTCACTCCTTCCTTTCCACACAACCTAAACACCATTTCTCCCCCCTTTGGCCAAACACAAAGCCATTCCCTTTCTCCTCATTTCTTCTTTTTCTCCTCTCTTCTTTCTTCTTTTGCTCGAGGACGAGCAAACATTTTAAGTTTGGTGTGGTAAAAGCATTGCTTTTTGTTTTTCCATAACCATTTATGGCATCCAAGGCCGGAGAAACCTCTAGAAAGAGGAAAGGGAAGGCAAAAACTTCCACCTCCGAGTCATGGGAGATGGAGAGATTCATCTCAAGGGTGCATCAAGACCACTTCTATGAAGTTGTGGCCTTGAAGAAGGTGATCCCCGAGGTCCCTTTTTCACTCAAAAAGAGTGAATATCCGGAGATCCGACATGAGATCCGAAGAAGAGGTTGGGAAGTTCTTACCAACCCCATTCAACAAGTCGGAATCTTAATGGTTCAAGAGTTCTATGCCAATGCATGGATCACCAAGAACCATGACCAAAGTGTGAACCCGGATCCAAAGAATTATCTTACTATGGTTCGGGGGAAATACTTGGATTTTAGTCCGGAAAGTGTAAGGTTGGCATTCAATTTGCCCATGATGCAAGGAGATGAACACCCTTACACTAGAAGGGTCAACTTTGATCAAAGGTTGGACCAAGTCCTCACAATCATATGTGAAGAGGGCGCCCAATGGAAGAGAGATTCAAGAGGGAAGCCGGTTCAATTGAGAAGGCATGACCTCAAACCCGTGGCTAGAGGATGGTTGGAGTTTATCCAACGCTCAATCATTCCCACTAGCAACCGGTCCGAAGTTACCATAGACCGGGCTATCATGATTCATAGCATCATGATTGGAGAAGGAATAGAAGTTCATGAGGTTATAGCTCAAGAGCTCTATAAGGTGGTGGACAAGTCCTCTACCTTGGCAAGGTTAGCCTTCCCTCATCTCATTTGTCACCTCTGTTATTCAGTTGGAGTTGACATAGAGGGAGACATCCCTATTGATGAGGACAAGCCCATCACTAAGAAGAGGATGGAGCACACAAGAGACCCCACTCATCATGAGATCCCTGAGATACCTCAAGGGATGCACTTTCCTCTACAAAACTATTGGGAGCAACTAAACACCTCCCTAGGAGAATTGAGTTCCAACATGGGACAACTAAGGGTGGAGCACCAAGAACACTCCATCATCCTCCATGAAATTAGAGAAGATCAAAAAATCATGAAAGAGGAGCAAAAAAGACAAGGAAGAGACATTGAGGAGCTCAAGCACTCCATAGGGTCTTCAAGAGGAAGAAAGAGCCGCCATCACTAAGGTGGACCCGTTCCTTGATTTCCTTGTTCTTTATTCTTCTGTTTTTCGAATTTCATGCTTATGTTTATCTATGTTTGTGTCTTGTGATCATTAGTGTCTTAGTGTCTATGCCTTAAAGTTATGAGTGTCCTATGAATCCATCACCTCTCTTAAATAAAAACGTGCTTAATTGAATAAGAAAAAGAATTGCATGAATTTTGAATTTTATAACAGTTTAATTATTTTGATGTGGTGGCATTACTTTTGTCTTCTGAATGTATGCTTAAACAGTGCATATGTATCTTGAATTTGTGGTTCATGAATGTTGGCTCTTGAAAGAATGATGAAAAAGGAGACATGTTACTGAGGATCTGAAAAATCATAAAAATGATTCTTGAAGCAAGAAAAAGCAATGAAAAAAAAATCGAAAAAAAATAGAGAAAAGGGGAGAAAAAGAAAGAAAAAGAAATAAAGTTGTGATCCAAGGCAAAAAGAGTGTGCTTAAGAACCCTGGACACCTCTAATTGGGGACTCTAGTAAAGCTGAGTCACAATCTGAAAAGGTTCACCCAATTATGTGTCTGTGGCATGTATGTATCCGGTGGTAATACTGGAAGACAGAGTGCTTTGGGCCACAGCCAAGACTCAATAAGTAGCTTTGTTCAAGAATCATCATACTCTACTAGGAGAATCAATAACACTATCTGGATTCTAAGTTCCTAAAGAAGCCAATCATTCAAAGGATAGAGTGAGATGCCAAAACTATTCAGAGGCAAAAAGCTAAAAGCCCCGCTCATCTAATTAATACTGATCTTCATAGATGTTTTTGGAATTCATTGCATATTCTCTTCTTTTTATCTTAGTTGATTTTCAGTTGCTTGAGGACAAGCAACAATTTAAGTTTGGTGTTGTGATGAGCGGATAATTTGTACGCTTTTTGGCATTGTTTTTAGTATGTTTTTAGTATGATCTAGTTAGTTTTTAGTATATTTTTATTAGTTTTTAGTTAAAATTCACTTTTCTGGACTTTACTATGAGTTTGTGTGTTTTTCTGTGATTTCATGTATTTTCTGGCTGAAATTGAGGGACCTGAGCAAAAATCTGATTCAGAGACTGAAAAGGACTGCAGATGCTGTTGGATTCTGACCTCCCTGCACTCGAAGCAAATGTTCTGGAGCTACAGAAGCCCAATTGGCGCGCTCTCAACGGCGTTTGAAAGTAGACATCCTGGGCTTTCCAGCAATATATGATAGTCCATACTTTGCACAAGATTTGATGGCCCAAACCGGCGTTCAAAGTCACCCTCAGAAACCCCAGCGTTAAACGCTGGAACTGGCACCAAAATGGGAGTTAAACGCCCAAACTGGCATAAAAGCTGGCATTTAACTCCAAGAGAGGTCTCTGCACGAAAATGCTTCATTGCTCAGCCCAAGCACACACCAAGTGGGCCTGGAAGTGGATTTTTATGTCATTTACTCATTACTGTAAACCTTAGGCTACTAGTTTTCTATAAGTAGGACCTTTTACTGTTGTATTGAGACATCGAGGGGTAGCTATCTTCATTGTTATGCTATCTTAGATCATTGGGAGGCTGGCCTCATGGCCATGCCTAGACCTTGTTCTTATGTATTTTCAACGGTGGAGTTTCTACACACCATAGATTAAGGTGTGGAGCTCTGCTGTACCTCGAGTATTAATGCAATTACTATTGTTCTTCCATTCAATTCCGCTTGTTCTTGTTCTAAGATATCACTTGTTCTTCAACTTGATGAATGTGATGATCCGTGACACTCATCATCATTCTCACCTATGAACGTGTGACTGACAACCACCTCCGTTCTACCTTCGACTGGGTGAATATCTCTTGGATTCCTGATTGCACGATGCATGGTTGATCGCCTGACAACTGAGTGCTCGCCTGACAACCGAGCCAACCATTCCGTGAGATCAGAGTCTTCGTGGTATAGGCTAGAACTGATGGCAGCATTCAAGAGAATCCGGAAGGTCTAACCTTGTCTGTGGTATTCTGAGTAGGATTCGATGATTGAATGACTGTGACGTGCTTCAAACTCCTAGCAGGCGGGGCGTTAGTGACAGACGCAAAAGAATCGCTGGATTCTATTCCGGCCTGACCGAGAACCGACAGATGATTAGCCATGCTGTGACAGAGCGTAGGAACATTTTCACTGAGAGGATGGGAGGTAGCCACTGACAACGGTGAAACCCTTGCATAAGCTTGCCATGGAAAGGAGTAAGAAGGATTGGATGAAGACAGTAGGAAAGCAGAGAGACGGAAGGGAAGGCATCTTCATGCGCTTATCTGAAGTTCCTACCAATGAATTACATAAGTACCTCTATCTTTATCTTTATGTTTTTATGCGTTCATCACCATATCCATTTGAGTTTGCCTGACTAAGATTTACAAGATGACCATAGCTTGCTTCATACCAACAATCTCTGTGGGATCGACCCTTACTCGCGTAAGGTTTATTACTTGGACGACCCAGTACACTTGCTGGTTAGTTGTGCGAAGTTGTGTTTATGCCATGGTATTGAACACCAAGTTTTTGGATTCATTACCGGGGATTATTTGAGTTGTGAAAAGTACTGATCACAATTTTGTGCACCACGTGCGCACTGCCCAAGTTTCGAATGCGGGGCTTCACTTTTGGAAACACTGCCCTGCCCTCCGCGATGGCAGGGCAGCATTTTGTGGTGCACGGCCAGCGCACCAGATTGGCGCACCAAGGGAGCTTCGGCACCAACATCACGCACGCACGGGCAGAATCTGGCGCACCAAAAATTTCTGCCCTGCCCTCCACAAGGGCAGGGCAGCACCCTGCAGCACCAACACGCACCACACGCACGCACCAAGGACGCACGCACCATTTTCTGCCCTACCCTCCACAAGGGCAGGGCTGCCTCCTGGAAGCAAATTTTCTTGGGCTGAAAATTGGATTAAAAATCCAATTTAATTCAATTCTTCACCAAATCAAAAGCCCATCCAAATCCCAAGATCCAAGAATAGAAAGTGTATAAATAGGAGATAGTTTGATGTAAAAAAAAAACCTTTCTTTGGAGCTTTGAATCTTTACATTTAATTTTGAACTTTTGAACTTTCTCTGGGAGACTTCACTAAATTTCAGAGAATTGGGGAGGAGAATTGATCTCTCTTCTTCCTCGTTCTTGCTTGAGCATTTTTACTTTTCTTGTTTGAGTTTTGGGTGTGAAGAATTGAGAAAATTCTGTCTCAATCTCCATTTAAAATCTCTTTAATTCCTCTTCTGCCTAATTGAGTTCAATTTCATTTCCTTTAAATCCTGATAGCTACAAGCTACTGCTCTTTCCATTTTCTCTCAGAGATAAAGCTACCCAATGGTTGGAGTCTTTCCCAAGAGACAACATCAATAATTGGGATGATTTGGTAACCAAGTTTCTGGCCAAATTCTACCCACCTCAAAGGATCATTAGGTTGAAGACTGAGGTACAAACATTCACGCAAATGGAGGCTGAACCCATATATGAGGCATGGGAGAGATACAAAGCTCTAATCAGGAAGTGTCCTCCTGAAATGTTCACTGAGTGGGATAAGTTGCAGAATTTTTATGAAGGCTTAACATTGAAATCCCAGGAAGCATTGGATCACTCAGATGGAGGCTCTTTGCAACTCATGAAAACTGTAGAGAAAGCCCAGAATCTTATTGATATGGTGGCCAACAACCAATAGTTCTTTGCTCACCAAAGGCAACGCCAACCATCACAGAGGAAGGGAGTGTTAGAATTGGAAGGAGTGGATTCAATCCTAGCTCAGAACAAAATGATGCAGTAGCAAATTCAACAACAGTTTGAGCAAATGGCAAAAAGGATTGATAGCCTTCAAGTTGCAGCAGCTAATACAAGCCAACCATCAACCACATGGGGGTAAAATGAAGAAACTCAAGAGGAGCAACAGCAAGAGCAAGTCCAGTATATGCATAGCCAAAGTTCTGGGTCAAATGAGCTCTATGGTGACACTTACAACCCCTCTTGGAAGAATCACCCAAATCTCAGGTGGGGGGACAATCACAATCAAACCCAGCAGTCATGGCAAAGGAACTCCACTCAAAACAACTGGAAAAACACAAACCACAACAACCAAGCCTCTAACCAAAACACATACAGAAAACCACAAAACAACTACCCCAACTCCAACCATCACCCATCCAATACCCAATCCACTAACCAAAATACCTACCCTCAACCCTCAACATCCCATAATCAACCGATCTCACAAGACTCCCAGAGGATCACTAATCTGGAGATGCTCATGGAAAAGTGGATAAAGCAACAAGAGATGACAACAAGGAACTAGGAAGCCTCATTGAAGAACATGGAGAGGCAAATTGGACAAATCTCTAAACAGATCACCATTGAAAGACCATCAAGCTCTCTACCAAGTGACACCATTCCTAATCCAAGAGAGGAATGCAAAGCGATACAACTAAGGAGTGGAAAGATCCTGGTGAAAAATGAAGAAGCAACCAAAAAGCCAAGAGAAGGCGACGAGAAACAAGCTGAAGGAGAAAAAGCCAATGATGAAGATGCAACAGCAAGCAAGCAGCCTCAGAATCAACCTCAAGAAAAAGAAAACAGACCACAAAATCTGAAGAAAGAAAAGAAGACCATGGAAGAACCAAACCCAAGACAACATCAAGTGGAGAAGAGCTTGACACCTCCACTGCCTTATCCCCAAAGATTCCACAAAGAGACTAAGGACCAACACTTTTCTAAATTTCTTGAGACTTTCAAGAAGTTAGAGATCAACATTTCCTTGGCTGAGGCATTGGAACAAATGCCCTTGTATGCCAAATTCTTAAAAGAACTCATCAACAAGAAAAGGAGTTGGAATGAGAAAGAGACTGTGCTGCTCACTGAAGAATGCAGTGCACTAATCAGGAAGGGGCTCCCTCCCAAACTTGAAGATCCAGGAAGTTTCTTCCTACCTTGCACCATTGGAAATCTATTCATCGACAAGGGGATGTGTGACTTAGGAGCAAGCATAAATCTAATTCCATCCTCTTTAGTAAAGAAGCTTGGCATAGGAAAAATGAAGCCAACACAAATGTCCTTAGAACTGGTGGATCAATCAGTGGTACATCCCAAAGGAGTGATTAAAAACCTTTTAGTTAAGGTCGACAAGTTCATTTTTCCTACAGACTTTGTGATCCTGGATTCAGCAGAAAAAGAGAATGACTCCATAATACTTGGTCGACCATTTTTAGCCACTGCTAGAGCCATCATAGATGTAGGGGAGGGAGAACTAACCCTCAGGATGTATGAGGAAAGCATCACCCTGAAGGTGTTCCCAGAACCACAAACTGATGAAGAGACAAGCAAAACAAGTAGTGACTGTTTTCCAGGGCAAACAACCATCAACACAGTAGAACAGAAGGATGAGCAGGTGCAAGGAGGAGAAGGAATTCAAAAAGAAGCTGGGATAATAAACAATAAGGGAAATGTCACAACTAAAGCCACTGTTAAGGAAGAAAGACTGACAAGGAAAAGGAAGGAAAACAAGAAGAAAGTTTACAAAGGGTGGAAGAACAAAAAAATCCCAACTGAAGGATTTTCCAAAGGTGACAAGGTGCAATTAGTATATCAACAGTTGGGAGCAGAAGACCACTACACTGTTAACCAAGTACTCTCTCTCGAGCACATTGAAATAGAGCATCAAGGCACACAAAGGAGGCTGACAGTGAGAGGGGACAAGCTCCGACATTCCAACCATCAACCACCCTAAGGGTGGATCAATGTCAAGCTAATGACAATAAAGAAGCGCTTGTTGGGAGACAACCCAACCTGAGGTAGTTTTTTTTCTTCATAGCTTTTTCAATAAAAATGTTAAATAATTGTATGCATTGTAAGGAGCTAAGTTTGGTGTTGCACACCAAAATAATTTAAGGGAGAATGAAAGATTCTAAGTTTGGTGTTCCACCAAAAATCTCATTTAAAAACACATTCTCACCTCTTGCATAATGCTAGCTCCAAGCAATCAAACAAATTATCCAAATATTTAACTGCTTTCTAGCTTTAATTCCATAACCTTTAGCAAGGACACAAGGTTTCACATATGGTTAACTTGTTGCATTAGAGGCAGTGGCAAGCAATTAAGTTTGGTGTCTCCAACACCAAAATAAATCCAAGAGCCACACTCAATTTATGCATACTAACCATGCAATTAAGGGCTTGAGAAGCAAGCAACTTTGAGAATTATGCAGGACATGAGTCAACAATTGAAGAAATTGTGCATCTTAACTCAAAGAAAACACAACAGAAGGAAGAATCAAAGGACTGCAACTTCAAAGGTTGTATCTAAATTTAATCCTTGCTGCTGTGAATTGTTTTGAACATGGAAACCATTATATATCCTGCTAAAGTGTTTATCTAGTGCAAGTGAAGTTGTTTGATTAAGTATGATAAATCTGCATATTGCTTGGCATCCATCACCTAGCTGAATTTTGTTTCGTTTCCCATAAGCTTGAATAAAAGAGAATTGTTTGAATTGGAAAGTAAATATCCAATGTTGCATAAGTTGAGAATGGAAGTTAATGGTGGTATATGTGTTTGATTAAATGCATAACTCATGAAATAATTGCTGCATAGTATCATTTTCATTAAAGTGTAAGCTACTTGCTGTTATAAAGGTTCTTATCAATAAAGAAAAAGCCCTTGAAAACTAAAATAAAGAAAAGGAAAAAGAAAAAGCCAATGTGGCAAGAAAAACAAAGAATAAAGGCTGGACACCAATAGCTTGGACCCTAGGACACATGCCTGTGGTGTTCTTGTACTAGGATATGCTTGGATAAGTAAATTCTGAGGGGTATTTCAAAACCCGGTCACTTAGATCAATTGATTTGGGATGGCCAATTGAAAGTCCACAATAAAGAGCAACCTAGATACAGAACATCTAGTTATCCAAAGAGATGCTGGGCATCAATGATCCTAGGAGGAAATAGTGAGCCATGTGTCTGTGGTGGAAAGATGTTGAGTAAAAATAAAGCCAAAGGCTACTACTGCAACATTAGACACCAAGCCTCCAAAAGAATAATAAGCTTGTTAAGCAACATGAGAAAAGAAAAGCAAGGGAGCAAAGAAAGAATAGACCTTATAACAGCAAGTTTAGTAAGCCTTTGAGAAAAATGTATTTTATGTAACAGCAACAATAACTGAGTTATCATTGTCTGCATAAAAACTCCATGAATCAAGTTCTGCTATATGCCTAATAAGGATATGTTTGCTATTCTTGTTCATTTCAGTTTTTCTTAGTTTTGATGCTTGCTTGGGGACAAGCAAGATTTAAGTTTGGTGTTGTGATGACAAGTCATCATATACCCATTTTTCAAGCTAATTTCACTTGTTTTATTAGTCTTTATGCACTTTCTTGCATCCTAAGTAAGTGATTTGGAATGAAAATGCATAACTTCTTTAAATCAAACCACCACCATTAAATTGATGCTAACTCATGAGGTTTAAGCTAAATTTAATTGATTTTTAATTGATTTATAAGCCTTGTGAATTTAGTGATACTTTGAGTGGTTGTTTTGATTATTTAAAGGTGAAGAAAAGAAGAAAAGAGGAAGCGTGGCTTAAGAAAGCGTGGACCAAGAGAGAAAAAAGCGTGGCACATGGAAGGGAGGAAGCAAACATTGCCCTCCACAAGGGCACACTGCCCTCTAGGAGGGCAACATAAGGAAGCAAGCTTTGAGAGGCAACACTGCCCTGCCCTCCTCAAGGGCAGAGCACAAATTGGTGCCATGGATCAAGGAGAGCAAAAACTCTACCCTGCCCTCCTCAAGGGCAATATCGGGCTCATCAAAGGAATAAATTCAAAGAAAAAGCTCACCAATGCTTGCCACAAGGATCGAACACGACACCATGAGGAAGCAAGGAACTAGGCCTTATTTTGGTGCCAAGAAAACCAAGAAAAATAAGTAGCGTGTGCACTGCCCAAGTTTCGAACGCGGGGCTTCACTTTTGGAAAAACTGCCCTGCC
This sequence comes from Arachis hypogaea, assembly GCF_003086295.3. NCBI lineage: Eukaryota > Viridiplantae > Streptophyta > Magnoliopsida > Fabales > Fabaceae > Arachis > Arachis hypogaea. The sequence goes on along the minus strand of NC_092039.1, from coordinate 46,898,983 downwards.
CTCCGCGAGGGCAGGGCAGCATTTTGTGGTGCACGGCCAGCGCACCAGATTGGCGCACCAAGGGAGCTTCGGCAGCAACATCATGCACGCACGGGCAGAATCTGGCGCACCAAAAATTTTTGCCCTGCCTCCACAAGGGAAGGGCAGCACCCTGCAGCACCAACACGCACCACACGCACGCACCAAGGACGCACGCACCATTTTTTGCCCTGCCCTCCACAAGCGCAGGGCAGCCTCCTGGAAGCAAATTTTCTTGGGCTGAAAATTGGATTAAAAATCCAATTTAATTCAATTCTTCACCAAATCAAAAGCCCATCCAAATTCCAAGATTCAAGAATAGAAAGTGTATAAATAGGAGATAGTTTGATGTAAAAAAAATACCTTTCTTTGGAGCTTTGAATCTTTACTTTTATTTTTGAACTTTTGAAATTTCTCTGGGAGACTTCACTAAATTTCAGAGAACTGGGGAGGAGAATTGATCTCTCTTCTTCCTCGTTCTTTCTTGAGCATTTTTACTTTTCTTGTTTGAGTTTTGGGTGTGAAGAATTGAGGAAATTCTGTCTCAATCTCCATTCAAAATCTCTTTAATTCCTCTTCTGCCTAATTGAGTTCAATTTCATTTCCTTTACTGCTTCTTCTTTAAATTCTGGTTAATTGCTTTGTGAACTTGGATCTGGGAAGGCAATTGAGATCTAGACTTTGCTATCTAGTCTCTTGAGTCCTGAGATCCCATTTTCCTTTTGGTTCTTATGTGAACCCCTGCTGCAATTTAATTTCATTTCCTGTTTGAATTCTATTTACTCCCAATTCATCTTCTGCTTTATTAATTGTTGCAATTCGCTTTCCCTTGCTGAAATTCTGAATTCCCAATCCTCAACCCCCTTTTTCTATTCAAGCAATTTATATTTCTTGCACTTTAAGTTACTGCGATTTATATTTCTTGCACTTTAAGTTTCAGTCATTTAATTTCTTGTTCTTTAAGATTCAGCATCTTTTACTTTCAGTTCTCTTTAATTTCTGCAATCCATCCCTCTCCCTTTACATTTCCTGCTATTTACTTACTGTTGGCTACAAAATCACTCAACCAATACTTGATTCGCTTGACTAAATCAACCACTAAACTAAAATTGCCCAATCCTTCAATCCCTGTGGGATCGACCTCACTCCCGTGAGTATTACTACTTGATGCGACCCGGTGCACTTGCCGGTGAGTTTTGTGTTGGATCGTTTTCCACACATCACGTGCGCGTCCATTGTATTGTTGCACCATCGATGCGTACGCGTACTGCATGCATGTGCATCAATACGATCTTCAGCTTCAACCATGCTTGTGCGTACCATGCGTGTGTATGCGTCCTTTGTCAGCATTCATTGATTGAACGCTACGTTCGCGCCATGAACGCTCCTCACGCGTGCGCGTCCTTTGCGCGTGTGCGTGGTTGGTAAAATGTCACTTCTGCATTCCAGCGTCATGTACGCATTCGTGCCATCCACTACTTTTGTCTAATCGATGCATCCGCGGCAGGCACGCGTGCACGTTTGTGACCAATTCAACTTCCAACTCTGAAAGTATCGTAGGCGTTCATTTAAAGTGAAAGTAGCGTTCGTTGTTGGTGAACATTGATCCTCCATCCACGCGTGCGCGCCATGCACGCGTAAGCGTTGATTGCCAACATTGTCATCCCACGCCTAAGCGCCTTGTACGCATACGTGATGAGTGAATTCTTTGATGGTCTAGAATTTTCTCAAATGAATGAAATCTTCATTGCAAGTATAGTTCTAAACCAACAAATAATCCTCCCAATAAAAAATTTGGTTGTCACATGTACAAACCCCAAATAAGAATTAACCGGAGTATTTGGACTCTGGGTCATCTCACAAGGATTGCAATGAAGTGAATCATTATTGGCTATGAAGGGACAAAAGGGGTATGATTGATAAAGGGGCAAGAAATTAAATGACAAGAAGAGTAAATCAAGCAAGTAACTAAAGAAGGCAAGTTATAAAAAGAGACATTCATGGCAAAGATTGAGATCATTGGCCTTCTATCCTAGTCATACAATGATTAATTCATCTTATTTAGTCAACTCCGACATTGGAAGAAAGTCAAACGAGATTAATCAATCATATCACAATAATAAATGGTGCACGAAATTGTGATCATCAATGGCGCCATCAACATGGTACACTCAATTGCAATCTCAACTCTTTATCACAACTTCGCACAACTAACCAGCAAGTGCACTGGGTCGTCCAAGTAATAAACCTTACGCGAGTAAGGGTCGATCCCACGGAGATTGTTGGTATGAAGCAAGCTATGGTCATCTTGTAAATCTCAGTCAGGCATATTCAAATGGTTATGGAGGATTAATGATTAAAAGATAAATAAAACATAAAATAAAGAAAGAGATACTTATGTAATTCATTGGTGAGAATTTCAGATAAGCATATGGAGATGCTTTCTCCCTTCCATCTCTCTGCTTTCCTATTGTCTTCATCCAATCCTTCTTACTCCTTTCCATGGCAAGTTGTATGTTGGGCATCACCGTTGTCAATGGCTACAGTCCCGTCCTTTCAGTGAAAATATTCAACGCGCTCTGTCACAGCACGGCTATTCATCTGTCGGTTCTCGATCATGTCGGAATAGAATCCAGTGATTCTTTTGCGTCTGTCACTAACGCCCCACAATTGCGAGTTTGAAGCTCGTCACAGTCATTCAATCCTTGAATCCTACTCAGAATACCACAGACAAGGTTTAGACCTTCCGGATTCTCAAGAATGCCGCCATCAATTCTAGCTTATACCACTAAGATTCTGATTAAGGAACCCAAGAGATATCCACTCAATCTAAGGTAGAACGGAGGTGGTTGTCAGGCACACGTTTATAGGTGAGAATGATGATGAGTGTGACGGATCATCACATTCATCAAGTTGAGGAACAAGTGATATCTTAGAACAAGAATAAGCTGAATTGAATAGAAGAACAATAGTAATTACATTAATACTCGAGGTACAGCAGAACTCCACACCTTAATCTATGGTGTGTAGAAACTCCACCGTTGAAAATACGTAAGTGATAATGGTGATCATTGGCTTCGGCCCCAGAGAGCGAACCAGAAGAACCAAGATGAAAATACAATAGTAAAAGGTCCTATTTATAGAGAACTAGTAGCTTAGGGATTACAAAAATGAGCAAATGACGTAAAAATCCAATTCTGGGCCCACTTGGTGTGTGCTTGACTGAGCATTGAAGCATTTTTGTGTAGAGACTTTTCTTGGAGTTAAATGCCAGCTTTTGTGCCAGTTTGGGCGTTAACTCCCACTTCTGTGCCAGTTCCGGCGTTAAACGCTGGGCAGTCTTGAGCTGATTTGGAACGCCGGTTTGGGCCATTAAATCTCGGGTAAAGTATGAACTATTATATATTGCGGGAAAGAACAGGATGTCTACTTTCCAACGCAATTGAGAGCGCGCCAATTGGGCTTCTGTAGCTCCAGAAAATCCACTTCGAGTGCAAGGAGGTCAGAATCTAACAGCATCTACAGTCCTTTTTCAGCCTCTGAATCAGATTTTTGCTCAGGTCCCTCAATTTCAGCCAGAAAATACCTGAAATCACAGAAAAACACACAAACTCATAGTAAAGTCCAGAAAAGTGAATTTTAAATAAAAACTAATAAAAATATAATAAAAACTAACTAAAATATACTAAAAATATACTAAAAACAATGCCAAAAAGCGTATAAATTATCCGCTCATCAATAAACAAGAATTTATCTTATTACGTCATCTCCAACATTGGAAGAAGATATAGATTATATTCCATGAGAGAAAGTCTAACAAGACTAGTTAATCTCAAATCAAAAGTCCTAATCAACATACTAATTGGATTAGCAAAAGATTAGAGTCATTGAAAATGATATTAACAAATAACTCTAGTTCACTAACATAAGTTGGGTTTTCATGACTCAAGATTGCCTAATCACTCTTTCCAAGCCAAGAATGCTCAAAATCTACTCTAACATCCAACCAAACATTTTGTCAAACACTTGGAAGGCATAAAAGGAAAGCATAATAAATGACAAGAAATAGTAAAATCTATCAACTACAAATTGTAAGGAGACAAGATCAACAACTCAAATTAACAATTAAAAGAACATCAAACATAAATTTCATAAAAGAGATCCAAATCCATAAAGAGTTCAACATCACAAAAGAGAACAAAAAGGGAAATTAACAAGAAAACTAAGAGAGTCAAGTAGTAGGAACAAGAAATTATGAAGGAAACAAGATGAAAACATGAAAATTGACCTAGATCTAAGATGGAGATTAACCTAACCTAATTCTAGAGAGAAGAGGGAGCTTCTCTCTCTAGAAACTAACCTACATGATGCCAAAACTATAAACAATTGCTCCCCGTTTACTTGGCTTCAATTTTGCATGAAATACACTTAGAAACAAGTTGGAATTGGGCTTGGGCTGCTTAGAAATCACTGGGGCGATTTCACTTTAGTGGGCCACGAGCAGCATCGGCGCGCACGTGTACATGGCACATGCGCGCCCCTTAGAGCGAAGCAACAGATGGCAATTTTATATCATTTTGAAGCCCTGGATGTTAGCTTTCCGACTCAACTAAAACTGCCTCATTTGGACCTCTGTAGCTCAAGTTATGGTCGATTGAGTGCGAAGAGGTTAGGCTTGACAGCTTTATGGTTCCTTCATTTCTTCATGAGTTCTCCCACTTTGCATGCTTTTTCTTCATTCCTTCAATCCAATCTTTGCCTTCTAAACCTGAAACCACTTAACAAACATATCAAGGCATCCAATGGAATTGAAGTGAGTTAAAATTAGCTATTTTAAGGCCTAAAAAGCATATTTTCACACTTAAGTACAATTCAAGGGAGTAAATTACAAAACCATGCTATTTCATTGAATAAATATGGGAAAAGGTAGTAAAATCCCCTAAAATAAGCACAAGATAAACCACGAAATCGTGATTTATCAGTACGCATCACTTGTGAACGTAGCGTTCAGTCAAATGAATGTAGCGTTCTCCTGCACTTTGTTTCTTCTTTTCATTTTTTTCACCTGTCATCAACCAAACATGCCATCAAAGTCTCACAAAAAATCACAAGGTTTTTCATCATTTATAATAATCAAATAAATTGTGCATAAATCTCTTGATTTTGTATAAAGTTAACAATGTTTGGTTGAGTTAAGATAATCATGAAATTCTACTCCAATCACTTATTGTGCAAGAAAGTGCATAAAACCTAATAAAGGCAAGTAAAAATTCTAGTAAAACTAGCATAAGATGACTTGTCATCACAACACCAAACTTAAACCTTGCTTGTCCCCAAGCAAACATTAAAGTAAGAAAAAGGCATCAAAACAGATAAGTATATATGTGTCCTTATTAGTAAGTGAGTGAATGTGGATCATGGGGTTTTATGGAGATAGAATGCAGTCTAGTTATTTTCAACTTCTAGATATGAAATGTCTCGCTCAATGCTAACTAGAGTTACTGATGTGAACCTTATTTTTATTAATCCTCGTTAGAGTTTTCTTTTCTTCATTTTGCTTCAGAAACTTATTTTTCAATTGTTGCTCAGTGTCATGTGTTGTGGCAGCTTTTTAGCTTAATTTTCAATCAACAAATCTTCACTATAGACACTTAGCACACAATTCCTCTTAAGAACATTGATGCCTAACACCTCTTTGGGTTACTAAATGTCTTGCAATTAGGTTGCTCTTGATAATGGATTTTTGGTTGATAATCCCGGGTTGGTTAGCCTAAGTTACCAGTTGTTGAGACACCCCTTAGAACCTAATCACCCAAGCAGATCCTAATGCAAAGACACCATAGGCATATGTCTTAAGGTCCAAGCTATTGGTGTCTAGCCTCATTATTTGTTTCTTTCTTTTTTGTTGTCAATTCTAGCCTGTTCTTTCTTTCTTTCTTACTTTCTTCTCTTCCAAGGATAATTATTCATCAAAGATTCACAGCAGCACTTAAGTTAACACTAAAAAAAAGGCATTCTTTATCCTGCAGCTTTATTCTTGAACTTGCTAATCTAGTCAAGCACATACCACCACTGTTCCCTATTATAGTTCCTACCACATTGGACTTTTACTTTCTGTTTCAAACACTTCTCTTATTTATGCAGAAGGGGATACAAGTCATAAATTTAAGTAGGATGGGAATTAATCGGTCACCCAGACTAGCACATTCCAATTGAAAGACAGTAATCAAACAGAATGCAATCAAATTAAACTAGTATTAGTGAGAAGGATACATCTAGACTTCTAATTTTGAATACTTCAAATTAGTGGGAATTAAGTGACAATACAACCTCTTGGTGGCCTTTTCTGGCTCTCCCTTCGTCATCATCATTCACAGCCTTTGTATCTTTCTTAGTGTCATTGGATAATATTGCATAGTCCCTCCTAGAGATTGATTGAATTCCTGCAAAATTTTTGTAAGTTGCTTGTTCCCCAAGTACTTGAAAAATGGTTAATCATGCATGATTGTTTGTAGGCTTTTGAACTTACTTTGGTGTGTGAACACCAAACTTAGTTCCTTGCAACTGTCTGTGACGCATCAGATGAACCCTTGTGCTTTTATTAAAGAAAACAAATTATAACCAGAAAGTACTCAATGGTTAAGTAGTTTCCCTGAATGTTTAGAGCTAGTGACCATTTATGCAGAGGGTTGGAATGGGGTTTTAATGAACTATTTGGTGGGACACCAAACTTAGCTCTCGACATTCTCCCTCAAATTAATTTGGTGTGCAACACCAAACTTAGCTCCTTGTAATGCAGATAAACATACTTAACTCTTTTATTGAATTAGTAGGAAAAAAGAACTACCTTTGGTTGGGTTTCCTACCAACTCGTGAATGCTTTCTTCTTTGTTCCAAGATCCTCCCAGGTAGTGCTTGGCTCTGTGACCATTTGCTGTGAATGTGTCCTTTGTGGCTTCATTCAGAAGTTCAAGGCTCCCATAAGGAAGAACTTTTGTTACCAAGTAACGACCAGTCCATTTGGACTTGAGTTTGCCAGGAAACACCTTGAGCCTAGAATTATATAAGAGAACTTATTGTCCTGGTTTGAACTCCCTTTTTAAGATTTTTTGTCATGCCACTTTTTAGCTCTCTCCTTGTATATCTTTGCATTCTCATAAGCTTCCAACCTGAATTCATTCATCTCATTGAGTTGCAATAGCCTTTTCTCTCCTGCTGCTTGAGAATCAAGGTTGAGGAGCTTAGTGGCCCAGTAAGCTTTATGTTCTAGCTCCACAGGAAGGTGACATGCTTTCCCATAGATTAGTTGAAAGGGTGACTTCCCAATTGGAGTTTTGAAAGCAGTTCTATAGCTCCACAGGAAGGTGACATGCTTTTCTTGTGGATGCTCTTCCATAACTTATTTTTCCTTCCTTGAAGTTTGTAGCTCTTTCTCCTTTTTCTTGGATTCCTCTTGGTCCTTCTTGTCCTCTTCTACTTGCTTCTTGTCAGCACCTTTGTCATTCTCCAAAGTCTTTCCACTCCTTAATTGGATTACTTTGCATTTTTCTTTGGGATTGGGAATGGTATCACTTGGGAAAGCATTGGTTGGTCTCTCAGCTGTTTACTTTGACAATCGGCCAATTTGTCTTTCCAAGTTCCTCAATGAAGCTTCATGATTCTTATTAGCTAATTCTTGGTGTTTTATCATTTTCTCCATCATCATCTCCAAATTGGAGATTCTTTGAGATTCTTGGGGTGGTTGTGGTTGAATGTGGGATGTTGAGGGTGGACGAAAGTTATTTTGGTTAGCTGAGGGGCTATTGGGTGGATCGAAGTTGGATGCAGGGTGGTTATTTTGTGGTTTTCTGTATTGGTTTTGGTTAGTGTTTAGATGGTTTTGATGGTTTATGTTTCTGAAATTATTTTGGTTTGAGTTTCTCTGCCAAGATTGCTGGTTTTAGTTCTCTCCCCATCTTAAATTACGGTGGTTCCTCCAAGATGAGTTGTAGGTGTCTCCATGGAAATCATTTGGTCTAGCTCCCTGATTATGCATGTATTGCACTTGCTCAGGCTGCTGCTCCTCATAGCTCTCTTCTTGTTGTCTCCACACCACTGGTGGTTGATTTGTGGTGCTTACTGCTGCAAGTTGTAGCCCATCCACCCTCTTTGACATCATTTTAATTTGTTGTTAAAGTTGCTGATGCATAATCTTACTTTGAGCCAAGATTGTATCAACTCCTTCAAGCTCAAACACGCCTCTCTTTGGGGCAGCTTGCCTTCCAAAGGAGTAAAAGTACTCATTGTTGGCCACTATGTCTATAAAATCATGTGCCTCTTGAGCAATTTTCATCATTTGCAAGGATCCTCCTGAAGAATAATCCAATGCTTTCCTTGAACTTAAAGACAAGCCTTCATAGAAATTCTGGAGCTCAACCCGCTCACTGAACATTCCTTCTGGACATCTGCTAATCAAAGCTTTATACCTCTCCCAAGCTTCATATAATGATTCACCTTCTTGCTGTCTGAAGGTTTACACATTAGTTTTCAGCTTAATGACTCTTTGAGGTGGGTAGAATTTGGACAAAAATTTGCTAACCAAATCATCCCAATTGGTGATGCTTTCTATAGGGAAGGTTTCAAGCCAATGTGTGGATTTATCTCTCGGTGATAATGGGAATAAAAATATCTTGTAGATGTCAGGGTGGACTCCATTGGTTTTGACAGTGTCACAAATCCTTAAGAACACAGAGAGATGTTGGTTTGGATCTTCAGCAGCACTTCCTCCATAATGACAATAATTCTGGACCAGGGTGATCAATTGAGGTTTGAGTTCGAAGTTATTTGTGGACATTGGGGGTTAAGATACTGCTCCCACAATTCCTTGGGTTGGGGATAGTGTAGGAGGCTAAAACTCTTCTCTGAGGTTGGCCATTGTTGTTGGCCACATCCTCTGGTGGATTAGGAAGGTTACTGACGATCGAATTTTCTATCAGTAAAGAAATTGACAAATATAATCACGTTGTTAGTATAGCTTCTAAACCAACAGAAAATCCTTTTGTACAAACATTTGGTTGTCACAAGTAACAAACCCCTAAATAAATTCATAACCGAAGTATTTAAACCTCGGGTCGTCTTCTCAAGGAATTGCAGGGAGGTGTTCTTATTATTGGTTATGAGTTTGTGTAAATTGGGGTTTTGGATTAAGAAATAAGAAGAGTGAATTGCAGAGAAAATAAAATAATAACAATAAAAAGCCTTGACTAGGAGAAGATTAATCGAAAGTTCTATCCTTGTTGGAATTTTCTCAAGATTAATTAATAATTAGTAGTTGTTTCTACTTAGTTAATCCTCAACGAATGAAGGAAAGTCAAGTTAAAAGTCAACTTCTATTCACAAGTTCTAATCCTTTCCCTTGGGAAGAATTAGAGTTAGTTACTAACAAGCCAACCAACAACGAACCAATTACAATTGAACTCTTGAGTATCCCAACTCAAGGGTCTCCTAATATTAATCAACTACAAAGCCAAGTTGGGAACCTACTCTACTAACATGAATGCCATTACACCATATCATAACATAAATTGAAGAAAGCCATCATAAATATGAAATATCTCAAATTGCATTTAAATAGAGAATAAAATCTGATGACATGTCATCATATACCTATTTTTCTATGCTTTTTCATACAAGAAATTGATGATTAGTGCTTAAATATTGCATTCTTTTATACTTAATTGGAAGATTTCCTTGATCTTTTAATTTTATAAATCTTGTAGGAAATAAGAAGAAAAAGAAGCAAAGAAGCACAAAAAAAGGAGAAAAAAAGAGCTTTGGGGTACACTTTGGAGCTTTAGGCCACGCTTTTAAAAGCGTGGCCCATGACCAAATCAAAGGAGGAAGCAACCAGCACACACACTGCCCTGCTCTTGCCAAGGGCAGGGCAGAATCATGATGAAACAAAGTGAGGTTGGAGCAAATTTTCGCTAAGTTAAAATCTGGCCGCTCACAACATGACCATGCCTCCTTCAAAGGGCTATAACTTGAGCTACAGACGTCCAATTGATGTGCTTCCAGTTGCGTTGGAAAGCTGACATTTAGAGCTTTCCAATGATATATAGCAATCCATATTTGGCGTACAATTGTGGCAGGAACGGAAGGCATCTTTAAGGGCCACAAATAAGCAAAAATAAACCAAGGAAAAGAAGTAGCGTGTGCATCCACCGATTTTCGAACACGGAGCTTCACTTTTGGAAACATTGCCCTGCCCTCCGCAAGGGCAGGGCAGCATTTTGGTGATGCACACACGCGCACCATTCTGGCGCACCAAGGGAAGGCTCGGCAGCACCAGCAGCACGCACAGGCATCACTCGGCAGCACCAGCAGCACGCACAGGCATCATTCTGGCGCACCAAAAAGTTCTGCCCTGCCCTCCGCGAGGGCAGGGCAGCATCCTGCAGCACCAACACGCACCACACGCACGCACGAGGGCCACACACACCATTTTCTGCCCTGTCCTCCACAAGGGCAGGGCAGCCTCCTGGGAGCAACATGGGCCAAAATTCAACCAAAATTTCATTTAAATTAAATTCCTCTCCAAATTGAATCAAGGCCAACCAAACCCATTTCTCCTCAAATCCAAAGCAAGCAAAGCCCACATCATCACTCAAAGGCACATGGATCAATTAAATTAGGATTTTCATTTTTGTAATTTGTTTTAATTTCATTTTCATTTTTTATTTTGTAAAGCCTATATAAAGGCATCAATTAGAGCTCGGAAAGGAGGCTAGCTCCACTAGGGAGTATTAGGATTTGAGAGCTCTCTCTCTTAGTTTTCATTGCTGTTTTGAAATTTTGGATTGAGGTTGGAGGAATTCTGTTTCAATCTTTAATCTGAAATCCATCTTTGTTCATCTTCTGCATAATTTCTAAGAATTGAAAGTTGAATCTGCGTTCTCATTTACTGCTTCCATCTTTCTTTCTTCTTCAATCTACTTTCTACTTTGATCAAGGAAGGAATTGAGATCTAGACTTGTTTTCTAGTCTCATTGATTCCCTGAGATCTTGTCTCTTTAAATTTCACAATTGAGCTGAGTTACATTCTGTGTTGCTTCTTCAAGCAATTTTCCATTTCTGTTTAAATCTGCTGCACTTATTTCATCTTTTAATTCTCTGCTTGATTGCTCTTTACATTTTCTTGTTGAATTTTAAATTTCCTGCACCCAATCCCCTTTACATTTAATGCAATTTACTTTTCGTGCAATTTAAGTTTCAGCTCTTTTACTTTCTTATTCTTTAAGTTTCCTGCAATTTTATTTTCTGCATCTTTTAAATTCCTTGCAATTTACTTTCTGTTGATTAACTTCACACAATTCACTCAATGTTAGCTTGACTAAACTAATCACCCACTAAAGTTGCTTGATCCATCAATCCCTGTGGGATCAACCTCACTCTTGTGAGTTATTACTACTTGTTGCGACCCGGTATACTTGCCGGTTGGATCTATGTGTTTGGAAAATTCGTTTTCCATAAAATCACCATCAAAATCTAACATGAAGAGTATAAGAGAATTGAGTAAAGGAACTTTGAACCTGTGATGAAGAAGAAATAAATGCTAAATCTTTTAAGAGGAATCATAATCCTAAGAGAGCGGAGAGAGCCTCTCTCTCTAAATCTACATCTAAATTATGAAAAATGAATTATGAGTCATCTCTGGATTTTTTAATGAATAGATGGATTTTTCCACTTTATAGCCTCTAATCTGTGTTTTCTGGGCTTGGATTTGGACTGAAAAAGGTCCAGAAATCGCTGGGGGCGAAATCTGCCACGTTGATTTTTGTCACTGCGACGCGTCCGTGTGGAGCACGCGTTCGCGTCGCCTAGCTGTATGGCTACTATAGGAAATTATATATCAAATCGAAGCCCCAGATGTTAGCTTTCCAATGCAACTGGAACCACATCATTTGAACCTTTGTAGCTCATGTTATGACCATTTGAATGTGAAGAGGTCTGATTGGACAGCTTAGCAATTTCTTCAAGTTCTTGTATTCCTTCCACTTTTGCATGCTTCCTTTCCATCCCCTAAGTCATTCCTACCCTATAATCTCTGAAATCACATAACACACATATCACGGCATCGAATGATAATAAGAGAGGTTTAAACATAGCAAAATTAAGACCAAAGAAGCATGTTTTCAATCATAGCACAAAATCAAGAAGGAGAATGTAAACCCATACATTTTGTATGAACAAGTGTATGAAAGATTGATAAAATCCACTCAATTAAGCACAAGATAAACCATAAAATAGTGGTTTATCAGTTACCCTCCAACTCTTGATCTTCTTCTTCTGATTCTTCTCCAATAACTACCTTCCCTCTTGCTTCTCTTCTCAATCTCAAAAATGTTCTCTCTGGTTCAGAATCAAAAGAGGTGGTTTCACCCCTTCTCCCACCTAGTATACAAACACAAATAAACAAAAACACAAACGCAGGATACTATGTTGCTAGAGTAAGGTTATGGTTAATAGAAACAAAACTCAAATAGTTAGTGTGCTTCGCAAAAATAAAGGAAAATGCTTAATCTTGATTATCACTTTACTTAATCATTGTTAATCTAAATCAATCCCCGGCAACGGCACCAAAAACTTGATGGGAGAAAAATGATTCCACGCAAACTCACCGGCAAGTATACCGGGTGCATCAAGTAGTAAAACTTACAAGAGTGAGGTCGATCCCACGAGAATTGATTGGATTAAGAAACTTTAGTTAGGTAATGAATTTAGTTAAGCTAATATTGATGAATTGAGTGAAAATTGATTGGCTGAATGTTAAAGTGATAGGAAATGTAACTTGCAGAATGTAATTGACCGAAAAGTAAAAAGCAGAAAGCTAAATTGACTGAAACTTAAAGTGCAAGAAATTAAAGAGAACTGAATCTTAAGTTGCAAGAAATATAAATTGACTAAATCTTAAAGTGCAGGAATTAAAAGTTCCAAAATATTAAATAGAAAGGATACTTAAATTGCATGAATAATAAAGGGATTTGGGTTTTGGGAATCTAAACAGATCTAGACAATATAAATTGTAGCAAGTGCAGAGAAATCACAGTGAAAGAAATTCAAAGAAAATGATTCATCAGGGATTGGAGATACTATAATCCTTCATGAATCAATTGAGTGTCAACTCCTTCCTCAATCATGTTCATAGATCTACGGATGATTGAAATTGATTGGATCCTAATTCCTTGGCAATCCAATCTGTCTAATCATAATCAATCTTGCTAATTCCTTGATCTAATTGTCATGAGAAGAGTTAGAGCACATTTCTCTGGTCCATAAGCCACACTAACTCTCAAGATCTCAATTCCCCCCGAATGGTGTTGATCAAGAGAGTAGTGAAGGGTTGAACTTCAGTTCTAATGAAGGTGATTCCCCTTGCGAAGCTCACACCCACATTCAATTGAGTTAAACCCCTTCCGGAGTGAATAATTCACAATCAAAGTAGAAGATACCCAATAGCAACACAATTGAATTTAGAAGAAGAAGAAGTTCATTGATTCTTTGGAATTATAATAGAGCTCCTCTCCGTAATGAAATTGGGGTTTAGTTCATCATTGCTCTAGTAACAAAACAAAAAAAAAGAAAAGTTGCAGAAAAATAAATGACAAAAAAGAGAACAGATCTTAAATTCTCAAGAAAACTGAAAAGAAAAGGATGAAGAAGAAGATATATCGAAGAGATCAAAAGTCCCCATGAAATTAAATTTCCTTCTATTTACACACTTTCTAATTTGGTTATTCAAGTGCTTGGAGTGGGCTTTTTGGCCTTTGATGAAATAGATTAGAGTGGATCCTCAGTTGGTGTGGTTAGAAGTTTGCTTCAGGAGAACGCAGCATTTTCAAAGTGAACACTGCGTTCACTCACCGATGTGTGCGCGTCCTATGTACTTCGCGTCCCTTGCATTGTTGCTCCATCGACGGGTACGCGTACTGCATGCGTGCGTGTCGATACGATCTTCAGCTTCAACCATGCTTGCGCGTACCATTCGTGCATACGCGTCCTTTGGCAGCGTTCATTGATTGAACACTACGTTCGCACCATGAACGCTCCTCACGCGTGCGCGTCCTGTGCGCGTGTGCGTGGTTGGTAAAATGTCACTTCTGCATTCCAATGTCATGTACGCGTTTGCACCAACCACCACTTTTGTCAAATCGATGCATCCACGTCATGCACGCGTGCGCGTCGGTGACCAATTTTAACTTCCAACTCTGAAAGTATCGCAGGCGTTCATTCAAAGTGAATGTAGTGTTCGTTGCTAAGTGATTCTCGGGCATCTTGGCCAGTTTCACTAACCTTTTTTACATATTTTAGGTAGTTTCATGCATTTTCTTAGGTAATAAGCAAGTTTTTGGGTAAATATGCACTTACATCTTCATTCAACCGAATGTTGTGAACTTTACATGATTTCATTAGTATAATGCATGAATTGAATGGCAATTTAGATGATGCAAAATCTCATAATCTAGAACAAAGCTTTGATGCACTTTGTTTATTTGATTTCAGGCCAAATGAAGCAGAGAAGAGCCACGTTAGTAGCTACGTTAGAATCACTAACGTGGTCATTAACGTGGAAAGGGAGCAAGCTTGCAACGTTAGTGATAAAGTTAACACCACTAACGTCTTCGAAGGCCATCTTAACCTACGTTAGTTGCCACGTTAGTTGTACTAACGTGGGGACTAACACGGAAGAAAGAAGAAAATCCATCGTTAGTGGTTAAGTTAACACCACTAACGCCACAAAGGCCATAAACACCCACATTAAGTGTCATGTTAACGCCACTAACGTGAGCGTTAACGCGGAGCAAAAGGGATCGCCAACGTTAGTGACACTAACTTTGTCACTAACGTTGGATAAGGCCAAGTTTAGCCACGTTAGTGGCCATGTTAATGCCACTAATGTAGGTGGTAATGTGGAGCAAGAAGTATAAAGAGCCAACATTAGTGACACTAACTTTGTCACTAACGTTGGAAATGGCCAATATGCCCACGTTAGTGGCCATGTTAATGCCATTAACGTCAGCACTAACATAGAAGGGAAAGAGTCTTGTAACGTTAGTGACAAAGTTAGTGTCACTAACGTCTTCGTGTCATGGTATGCCCACGTTGATGGCCACGTTAGTACCACTAACGTGGACCATTAACGTGGGAGAAAACAAGATTGTAGTGTTATTGGCAAAGTTAGCACCAATAACACTATCAAAGGTTGGGAAAGCCTACGTTAGTGGTCACATTAGTGTCATTAACGTTTGAGTTAACGTAGCTCAAATGGGTTGGGACGTTAGTGACAAAGTTAGTGTCACTAACGTCTTCGAACTAGGATTTATACTTAACGTTAACACCACTAACGCCTTGACTAATGCGAACCATGTGATGACATGTCATCATATACCTATTTTTCTATGCTTTTTCATACAAGAAATTGATGAATTGTGCTTAAATATTGAATGCTTTTGTATTAAATGGTATATTTCCTTGATCTTTTAATTTTATAAATCTTGTAGGAAATAAGAAGAAAAAGAAGCAAAGAAGCACAAAAAAAGGAGAAAAAAAGAGCTTTGGGGCACACTTTGAAGTTGGAGCACACTTTGGAGCCTTAGGCCACGCTTTTAAAAGCGTGGCCCATGACAAAATTAAAAGAGAATAGGCAATCAGCACACACTGCCCTGCTCTTGCCAAGGGCAGGGCAGAATCGTGATGCAAAGTGAGGTTGGAAGCAAGAATTTTCGCTAAGTTAAAATCTGGCCGCTCATAGCATGACCATGCCTACTTCAAAGGGCTATAACTTGAGCTATAGACGTCCGATTGATGTGCTTCCAGTTGCATTGGAAAGCTGACATTCAGAGCTTTCCAACGACATATAGCAATCCATATTTGGCGTACAATTGAGGCATGAGTGAAAGGCATCTTTAAGAGCCAAAAATAAGCGAAAATAAACCAAAGTGCTTCAACCAAGGCTCGAAGCTGGAGCCTCACTCCAAAGCAAAGTAGCGCTTAATTTTCTGCGCTGCCCTCTTGGAGAGCAGGGCAATGTCGTCCTCTTCTTGAAGAAAATCCAAGAAAAATCAACTCCAAGTGCCACCCATGGATTTCGAACCAAGCACCTAAGGGGAAGTGGGGAGCGCTACACACAAGGGAGCTTGCGCGCATCACTTTGACACGGCCCAGGGAAGCATGGCACGCACCATGACAACATTGCCCTGCCCTCCACAAGGGCAGGGCAGCATCCTGAATGCCTATCCCACACTTGGCACGCACAATTTCCCTGCTCTGCCCTCCACAAGGGCAGGGCAGCCTCCTGGGAGCAACATGGGCCAAAATTCAACCAAAATTTCATTTAAATTCAATTCCTCTCCAAATTGAATCAAGGCCAACCAAACCCAAAATTTCATTTAAATTCAATTTTATTTTTGTAATTTGTTTTAATTTCATTTTCATTTTTCATTTTGTAAAGCGTATATAAAGGCATCAATAGGACCTGAATTAGGGAGGAAAGCTCCACTAGGGAGCATTAGGATTTGAGAGTTCTCTCCTTTAGTTTTTTTTTCTATCTTAAATATGGGATTGAGAGTGAAGGAATTCTGTTTCCCTTTTGGTCTAAGATTTCTCTTGTTATTCTTCTGCAAAATTTCAGTGAATTAAGGATTTGAACCAAAACTCTCTTTGTTGCTTTCATCTTCTTTCCTTCTGCAATTGTTCTTGGTTGGATCAAGGAAGGAATTGAGATCTAGACTTGTTTTCTAGTCTCTTTGATTTCCTGAGATCTTCAATCTCATTTGGCAATTAAACTGAATTTAATTTCTGTTTGCTTCTTCAAGCAATTCTGCTTTCTGTTTAAGATTTGTTGCAAGTTACTCTTCTGCTTGATTGCTCCTTACATTCTCTTGTTGAATTTTAATTCCCAGCACCCATGTCCTTTTACTTTTCATGCAATTTAATTCTTATGCAATTGTTCCAAGTTCTGCTTGCTGCTTGCTTTAATCTCCTTGTTCCCATTCCCCTTTATATTTATTGCAATTTACATTTCTTGTCATTTAAGTTTCTGCAATTTACATTGCTTGCTCTTTAAGCTTCCTGCCTATTTACATTCTGTAATTTAAGTTCACTGCTATTTACATTCTGCTGCAACAATTCTCACTCACCAATGTTAGCTTGACTAAACTAATCACCCACTAAAGTTGCTTGATCCATCAATCCCTGTGGGATCGACCTCACTCTTGTGAGTTATTACTACTTGATGCGACCCGGTACACTTGCCGGTGAGTTATGTGTGTTGGAAATTCGTTTTTCCGCAAAAACACCATCAAGTTTTTGGCGCCGTTGCCGGAGATTGATTAGATCAACAATGATTAAGTGGGTGAAAAGTCTAGATCAAGCATTTTTTTTTGTTTTTGTTCTCTGTTTTAAAGTGAAACTAAGGTGTTTGAGTTTTTGCCTCACTAAGAAATTCTCATCTCTGATATGAGTAATTTCAATTTTTCTTGGTGTTGTGTTTTCCAAAATTTAAATGGAGTTCAACTCATCTTATGATCAAACAATTTTATGGGATATTACCCACCATCACCAATCTCTAATGGTGGTTGGGAATATCACCAAGAAATCACAGATTCTGACCACTCCAATCCATGGAGATTTGCTTCACAGACACAAGATGAGCAAGAAAACCATATGGGATATTTTCTTCCACCACAAAATGATGCTAGTCATGATTCTAATGGTGGCTGGGAAGGAAATTCTAATGCTCCATATGATATTCATCCAAATATATCATCACTTGACCATGCTTCAACAGAAATCCTCTATCAAAATTCACCACCCACACAAACTTCCATGAACCAAAGCCTCTCAAAGCTTGAGACCATGTTTGAAAAATATGAGAGGGAGGCACAGATATCCTGGAACGAGCAAGAGAATTCATTCAAAAACATGAAAATAATGTTAGCTCAATTGGTGAGTGCAACAAAGAAAGAGGAAGGGCAAGATGAGGAAGCCTCTGTGTCAAGTAAAATTTCAATGAAAAAAGAGGTGGTGGAAATATTTGAACCTGAAACTGCACTTGAGATGACAAGAGAACCTGAACACTCACAACCTCCTCAAACTCCCCTGGACCAAAAAGTCTCAACAATTGAATATGAAATTAAAAGATATGAATAGGAGATGAAGAAATGTTGGGAAGATCAACAAACCTCCTCAATGAAAAAGCTATTAAGTCAAATGTTGAGTGCAAGAGAGGAAGTGGAAGAGCAAGAAAGTGAGGAAGACACTAAAGAGAAGTCAAACTCAAGTGAAGCAGAGAAGTACATAGAAGAAAAGCTCATGGAACCACCAATGCAAAAGGCCCTGGATGAATACAAAACTCCAATAATCACACAGCAACCAAGTCTTGAATTCAAAGAAGTGAAGGCAACTAACAAGAGCACCAATTCTGTCCCTAATCCAGCAAGAAAGATCAATCAAGCCATTTGCAAAAGGAAGCTTGATGAGGAAAGGCCAAGGCAAGGGACAGTAGCTAAATCTTCTCCCCCTTTGAGGTCATTCCTCTTAACAAATTGGAAGAAGAGGAAGAAAGTAAAGAACAGGTAGACAGTAGGTACATTTCTTCTCCATGCTTTGTTTAAATTTCAATAAATTGGCATATGATTACATTCTAAGTTTGGTGTTGCCTTGCAACAAATTATTTTTAATCTTTTTGGATGATTGCATCAAATCAAAAATGAAAGTGACACACCAAGATTCTAAGTTTGGTGTGCCACTTATTTTCTATGCAACTCATCCAGCAACATCACTTGTCTGCATAATCATATTGCCTTTACATTGTTATTTTTCTTTGTTTTGACAATTCGTTTGCATTCTCTTTGTTTTAGTCACCTCTTTATTTTTAAGTTTTCTTTTATCAACTGTTTTTGTTAATACAGCATCAAGAGATCCTCATTCATGACAAATTTTTGGCTTGGTGATTGTATTCAAATAACAGTTTCTTTTGTTTAGTTTTATTTCAAATAAAATTGACATATGGTTGCATTCTAAGTTTGGTGTTGCTATGCAACAAAATTTGGTTCAATGTTTACTAAATACTTGCATCAATTCCAAGTGAGAGTGTCACACTAAGTTTGGTGTGCCACTTATTTCTTTTATGCAATGTATCATGCACACCATCCTATGTTTGCAATCACAATGTTTCTGTTTCTCTGTGCCTTGATGGTTACTCTTAATCTTGCTTGCCTAAACACATATGCTACTGACATCCTTTTGTGTGAGACATTCATGATCCATTTTAGACCCCACCACCATTGTTCTAATTGTTGCTTGAGGAAGAGCAAGCATTCTGATTTGGTATGGGAAGGAGAAGAATGGGAGAAAAATGACAACAATAGAGAAGATGGACTACAAGGTTGTAAAGTTCCTTTTCCTCTCATTTATTTCCAGCATTTTAAATTGCATGATTGTCTTTATATTTTCTGTATACATGTGTGGTATGACTAAGCATAGCTTGAATTTGATTTGAAATATGTTGTTGTGACATTATGACTACCAACTTGAGTTTTGTGAATTCAAAAGCAAAAAAACCATCATGATCATAAAAAACAAGGAATTAAAGAAGAATTTAGCATGTGCATACAAGTATTGGAAAGCTAGTGTGATTGATTGTTGCTCAATTGCATTGGATTTTATTTAATTGAAGTTTTTCATCTAGTATATTTTGTGAAATCTTTTGAAATCATGAAAACCTTGAAGAAGCAAATACAATTAAAGCAAGAAAAGAAAAAGGGAAAGAATGAGAAAGCTGAAGGCTCTGAGTACCAATGGCAATTTATTTGCTAAGTGCTTGTGGTGTTTATGTATCAAGCCAAATGCTTGAAAACAAAACACTTAGAATTCAAGGCTAGGCTCAAGTGCAAAAGCACTCCCTCAAAGCTCAAGGCTCTGAGCATCAATGATTAGAGAGTTAAGAAAAGAAACAAATGAGCTTAATGAAGTCCTCTAATTAAATGCTTGTGGTGCTTATGTATCAAGTGGTAATACTTGAAAACAAAGCATTTAGAAGTCGTAGCTTTGTTATCAACTCATGGGGCAAAGCACCCAAAAGGAGAAGCTAAAAAAAAAAATCAAATGCTTGTTTCAAGGAAAAATTATAAAGAAAAGATTTCATAAATTGAGCTAGATAGAAGCATCAATCATGTACATTTCTTTTGTGATTGTAGCATGCTTAGAAAACTAGCTTACCATGAACATTGAGTTGCTATTCTTCTTACCTTGGATTGTCAATCTTTATTGCATGATTCTTTTCTTGCTTGGGGACAAGCAAGGTTTAAGTTTGGTGTTGTGATGACATGTCATCATATACCTATTTTTCTATGCTTTTTCATACAAGAAATTGATGAATTGTGCTTAAATATTGAATGCTTTTGTGATTAAATGGTATATTTTCTTGATCTTTTAATTTTATAAATCTTGTAGGAAATAAGAAGAAAAAGAAGCAAAGAAGCACAAAAAAAGGAGAAAAAAAGAGCTTTGGGGCACACTTTGAAGTTGGAGCACACTTTGGAGCCTTAGGCCACGCTTTTAAAAGCGTGGCCCATGACCAAATTAAAGGAGAATAGGCAATCAGCACACACTGCCCTGCTCTTGCCAAGGGCAGGGAAGAATCGTGACCATGCCTACTTCAAAGGGCTATAACTTGAGGTTGGAAGCAAGAATTTTCGCTAAGTTAAAATCTGGCCGCTCACAGCATGACCATGCCTACTTCAAAGGGCTATAACTTGAGCTACAGACGTCCGATTGATGTGCTTTCAGTTGTGTTGGAAAGCTGACATTCAGAGCTTTCCAACGATATATAGTAATCCATATTTGGCGTACAATTGAGGCATGAGTGAAAGGCATCTTTAAGGGCCAAAAATAAGCAAAAATAAACCAAAGTGCTTCAACCAAGGCTCGAAGCTGGAGCCTCACTCCAAAGCAAAGTAGCGCTTAATTTTCTGCTCTGCCCTCTTGGAGAGCAGGGCAATGTCGTGCTCTTCTTGAAGAAAATCCAAGAAAAATCAACTCCAAGTGCCACCCATGGGTTTCGAACCAAGCACCTAAGGGGAAGTGGGGGAGCGCTACACACAAGGGAGCTTGCGCGCATCACTTTGACACGGCCCAGGGAAGCATGGCACGCACCATGACAACATTGCCCTGCCCTCCACAAGGGCAGGGCAGCATCCTGAATGCCTATCCCACACTTGGCACGCACAATTTCCCTGCTCTGCCCTCCACAAGGGCAGGGCAGCCTCCTGGGAGCAACATGGGCCAAAATTCAACCAAAATTTCATTTAAATTCAATTCCTCTCCAAATTGAATCAAGGCCAACCAAACCCAAAATTTCATTTAAATTCAATTTTATTTTTGTAATTTGTTTTAATTTCATTTTCATTTTTCATTTTGTAAAGCGTATATAAAGGCATCAATAGGAGCTGAATTAGGGAGGAAAGCTCCACTAGGGAGCATTAGGATTTGAGAGTTCTCTCTTTTAGTTTTTTTTTTCTATCTTAAATCTGGAATTGAGAGTGAAGGAATTCTGTTTCCCTCTTGGTCTAAGATTTCTCTTGTTATTCTTCTGCAAAATTTCAGTGAATTAAGGATTTGAACCAAAACTCTCTTTGCTGCTTTCATCTTCTTTCCTTCTGCAATTGTTCTTGGTTGGATCAAGGAAGGAATTGAGATCTAGACTTGTTTTCTAGTCTCTTTGATTTCCTGAGATCTTCAATCTCATTTGGCAATTAAACTGAATTTAATTTCTGTTTGCTTCTTCAAGCAATTCTGCTTTCTGTTTAAGATTTGTTGCAAGTTACTCTTCTGCTTGATTGCTCCTTACATTCTCTTGTTGAATTTTAATTCCCAGCACCCATGTCCTTTTACTTTTCATGCAATTTAATTCTTATGCAATTGTTCCAAGTTCTGCTTGCTGCTTGCTTTAATCTCCTTGTTCCCATTCCCCTTTATATTTACTACAATTTACATTTCTTGTCATTTAAGTTTCTGCAATTTACATTGCTTGCTCTTTAAGCTTCCTGCCTATTTACATTCTGTAATTTAAGTTCACTGCTATTTACATTCTGTTGCAACAATTCTCACTCACCAATGTTAGCTTGACTAAACTAATCACCCACTAAAGTTGCTTGATCCATCAATCCCTGTGGGATCGACCTCACTCTTGTGAGTTATTACTACTTGATGTGACCCGGAACACTTGCCGGTGAGTTATGTGTGTTGGAAATTCGGTTTTCGACAAAAACACCATCACCATGCTTGACTCAACTTCTTTCTGCAAACAAAGCTAAGCCCACAGAAGACTGTAACTACTTCAACTAAAGATTAAAGGCCAAGATCCAAGACTTGCAGAGCTAATAGAAGATCATAGGAGTAGTATATATAATAGTAGTTTTGAACTAGAAAATGGGATGGGGATCTGGAGGATTCAAAAGTTGTAAACACTCTGTATATTTACTTTCTCTACAATTTAGTTTATTTTACAATGCACTTTTCATTTTTGCTTTCCATTTCCAGAGCTATGAACAACTAAACCCCTTTTCATTGGGTTAGGGAGCTCTGATGTAAGTTGATGGATCAATTGTAGTTTTCATTCTTCTTCTTCTTTCTTTTCTCTTGATTTTACTAGAAAGCTTTTGATCTTCATCCAATTGGGTAGTTGTCTTGGAAAAGAGGAATGAGGAGATCATGCTAGAAATGCTTTCTCATGCTAGACCGGATTGGGATTTGGATGGATATAGTGACATATAATCCTACCAACACTTTGATTCGGAAATGCATGTGGTCTAATCAGCGACCATATTTCATCTCTTTCCATGAGCAATTAAATCAAGGAATTGGGCAATTGTTCAAGCTTAGAGAGATTGGGTTGCCAAATAATTGGGATCCGATCACCTAAGATTGCCAAGGAGATCAATGAATGCATTGATTGAGGAAGAGATGAAAATGAACTTGATCTTACCACTTCTCTTTAAGTTCTACTATTTACTTTGATGTTTATCTCCCCAATCCTATTTTAAGATTCTACAATTTACTTTTCTGCAAATTTATATTCCACAATTTACTTTCAGCACTTACATTCCCAGTCATTTATCTTTCCCGCCATTTAATTTTCTGCAACTCTCAACTCAACTTTGCTTAGCTCAACTAGAACATTTCTCTAATTAAAGTTGCTCGACCAATCAATCTCTGTGGTATTCAACCTCACTTTATTGTGAGTTTTTACTTGACGACCATTCGGTATACTTGCCGGGGGAAATTTGTAGCGATACATGTTTTCGTGCATCAAGTTTATGGTGCTGTAGCCAGGAATTGATTTTGTGTTGACAATGATTAAATTAAAGGATAACTAGATTGAGCAATTTTCTTTTCTTTTGTTAGTTAGTTTTTGTTTCAGTTTGCTTAGTGCTATTTTCTGCAATTTAAGTGGTTTTTCCTTATCCGCTAACTATTTGTGATATTGCCTCACTAAGAATCCCTCATTTATTACAATGGAGATTCCAATTTATTTTGGTGATTATTGTTTGAGACAGAGCTTTTTGCAGGAAAGAAAGGAGCATCCATCACATTTTAGTCAATCAAATTTCATGGGAAACTCTCCACCACCACATAATGATTCACATTATTACGCTCATGGTGGGTGGGAGTATCAAGAACATGAAATGGGGTACTTTCCAGAGCCATAAAATGGTCCATATTTTGGTGAAACTGATCAATACTCAAGTGGTGGTTGGAAAGATCAAAATCAAAGAGATTTCACTCATTCATACACAATTCATCAAGAGCCATCACCTCTCAATTATCCAACCTCACCTCCAAGTTTTACATGCCTAAATTCTTCATCACTTGAGTATACCTCATGATGAGCGGATAATTTATACGCTTTTTGGCATTATTTTTAGGTAGTTTTTAGTAAGATCTAGCTACTTTTTGGGATGTTTTTATTAGTTTTTATGCAAAATTCACATCTCTGGACTTTACTATGAGTTTGTGTGTTTTTCTGTGATTTCAGGTATTTTCTGTCTGAAATTGAAGGACCTGAGCAAAAATCTGATTCAGAGGCTGACAAAGGACTGCTGATGCTGTTGGATTGTGACCTCCCTGCACTCGAAGTGGATTTTCTGGAACTACAAAACTTCAAATAGCTCTTTCTCAATTGCGTTGGAAAGTAGACATCCAGGGCTTTCCAGCAATATATAATAGTCCATACTTTCCCCGTGTTTTGACGATGCAAACTGGCGTTCAAACGCCCCTTATCTACCCTATATTCTGAAGTCAAAACGCCAGAGCTGGCATAAAAATTGGAGTTAAACGCCCAAACTGGCATAAAAGTTGGCATTTAACTCTAAGAGAAGTCTCTACACATGTAAAAGCTCAATGCTCAGCCCAAGCACACACCAAGTGGGTCCGGAAGTGGATTTCTGCACCATTTACCTATTTCTGTAAACCCTAGTAGCTAGTTTAATTATAAATAGGACATCTTACTATTGTATTTTCATCTTTGGAATTTGACATCTTTGGAATGTTTTCCTTAGACATTGAGGGCTGGCCTCACGGCCATGCCTACCTTCATCACTTATGTATTTTCAACGGTGGAGTTTCTACACACCATAGATTAAGGTGTGGAGCTCTGCTGTTCCTCGAGTATTAATGCAATTACTATTGTTCTTCTATTCAATTCATGCTTATTCTTGTTCTAAGATACTCACTCACACTTCAACATGATGAATGTGATGATCCGTGACACTCATCATCATTCTCACCTATGAACGCGTGACTGACAACCACTTTCGTTCTACTTAAGATTGAGCGTGTATCTTTTAGCCTCCATTCCGAAAGATCGGAGTCTTCGTGGTATAAGCTATAATTATTAGCAGCCATTCCTGAGATCCGGAAAGTCTAAACCTTGTCTGTGGTATTTCGAGTAGGATCTGGGAAGGGATGACTGTGATGAGCTTCAAACTCGCGAGTGTTGGGCGTAGTGACAGACACAAAAGGATCACGCGATTCTATTCCAACATGATCGAGAACCGACAGATGATTAGCCATGCGGTGACAGCGCATTTGGACCATTTTCACTGAGAGGACGGGAGGTAGCCATTGACGCCGGTGAAACCCAAACACACAGCTTGCCATGGAAAGGAGTATGAAGGATTGGATGAAGGCAGTAGGAAAGTAGAGATTCAAAAGGAGCAAAACATCTCCATACACTCATCTGAAATTTTCACCAATGAATTACATAAGTATCTCTATCTTTACTTTGTGTTTTATTTATCTTTTTAATTATTAAAACTCTATCACCCATTTGAATCCGCCTGACTGAGATTTACAAGGTGACCATAGCTTGCTTCAAGCTGACAATCTCTGTGGGATCGACCCTTACTCAGGTAAGGTATTACTTGGACGACCTAGTGCATTTGCTGGTTAGTTGTGCGAAGTTGTGAAAAAGAGTTAAGATTGCAATTGTGTGTACCAAGTTGTTGGCGCCATTGCGTATCACAATTTTGTGCACCACCTTAGCATAAACTTCCATCCCAAATCCATATAATTCATTTCACCATCCACAAAATTCAATGGATTACCCACAAGAGTCATACCACTTTCAGAACACACAACCACAAAACAACCAATTCCATTCACAAGCCAACCCCAACCAACCATCACAAACTACCCAACCTCCTTTAGATGGACTTTCTAGGATGGAACTCATCATTGAAGAACTCAAAAAAAGTAAAGAATATGATAGACTTGCTAGGATAGAACTTGTTCATACCCTGGGTCAAGCTGTCCGACCCGGGATGCTTAGCGACAAGCTGACCGACCTCTTCAGGCCAAATGCCCGACCTCTTCTCAAAGAGCTCGGCCAAAATGCCCGACCTCTTCTCAAAGAGCTCGGCCAAATGCCCGACCTCTTCTCAAAGAGCTCGGCCAACTCGCCAAAGGAGCCCAAAGCAGGCCCAAACGAAGGAACACAGCCCAACCTAAAGGCAGCTAAAGCCCAGAAAGATAATGGCGGTTCCCTTGAAGATAAGATGACCTCACTTAAAGATAAGGTAAAGATAAGATAAGATAACTAACTTATCTTATCCACAAGAGGCCACATCTCACCATTATAAATACACTAGAGCACCCAGGTATAACTCATATTCTAATTCTACTCAATATCTGCTTGGACCCATGCTAACTTAAGCATCGGAGTGTCATTGCAGGTACAACCACCAACCACTCCACATATCAAGCTCGGGTCCCTGACCCCCACCTCGGGCCTCACCAAGACGTCCGAGCTACTCGTTTCAGGTAACCCCTGGAACATTGGCGCCGTTGCCGGGGACCCTGGAAGTCATCCCCACACCATGGCGGACGACCATGACAACGACCATGATCCAGATCTAAAAGATAGAATGCCGCACAAGAATGCAGACACTACACCAAAAGATACTCCGCAACCTAACAAAAACAACGATTCACCAACTGTGGGATCCATGAAGGCACTTCAAGATCGCTTAAAGCAACTCGAAAAAGAGGCGGAGCATCAACAAGAAGCTGAGAGGATTTACAAAGAGAGGTAAGGCGACGTCGAGAGCTAGAGGACAAGCTCCTAAAGCTTGAGGCTGATCTCAAAGCCAAAACCATTCAACCCAGTCACGATGACGACTCCCACAAGGACAAAGATCCCTTCACCAAGGAGATCATGAAAGCTAAAAGTCCCAAAGGACTTCAAAGCTCCCGACATGATTCCGTACGACGGCACCTCTGATCCAAGCCATCATCTTAGCAATTTCAGAAGCAGGATGTATCTCACAGAGGCCTCAGATGCAATCTGTTATTCTCCATTCAGAAGGACAAAGCCAATCACGCCCCAAGTCTATTAGGAATCAAGCAAGGAGATCGGAAAAGTCTCCGCAGCTACATGGAAAGATTCAACAAAGCATGCCTTGACATACAAAGTCTTCCAACAGAAGCGGCCATCATAGGACTCATCAATGGCCTAAGAGAAGGACCTTTCAGCCACTCAATATCCAAGAAGCACCCAACATCTCTGAACGAGATACAGGAACGGGCAGAAAAGTACATCAACATGGAGGAAAACTCTCGACTAGGAGAGACCTCAAAAACCGAATTCTCCTAACCCACCACGGGAAAAGGATAAAAAGTCCAAGAAAAGAGAAGATCAACCCGGTAAGAAGCCTAAAAAATACCACAATTACACCATTCTTCGGGTGTCTCTCGTAGATGTTTACCGAGAAATATGCTACATAGAAAAGATCCCACCACCTCGCCCAATCAAAAGCAAAAAGGAGAAAGAGGTCGGACGAGTTGAAGGTCCACCTCACAACAAAGAGGTCGGACGAGTTGAAGGTCCACCTCACACCGAAGAGGTCGGATAAGTTGAAAGTCCACCTCACACCAAAGAGGTCGGGCGAGTTAAGGTCCACCTCACACCAAAGAGGTCGGACAAGTTTAAGGTCCACCTCACACCAAAGAGGTCGGACAAGTTGAAGGTCCACCTCAGACCAAAGAGGTCGGACGAATTAAAGGTCTACCTCAGACCAAAGAGGTCGGGCAAAGGTCCACCTCAGACCAAAGAGGTCGGGCAAAAGTCCACCTCACACCAAAGAGGTTGGACAAAGGTCCACCTCACGCCAAAGAGGTCGGACAAGTTGAAGGAAGAGGTTGGACGAGTTAAATGTCCACCTCACAACAAAGAAGTCGGACGAGTTAAAAGTCCACCTCACAACAAAGAGGTCGGACAAGTTGAAGGTCCACCTCACACCAAAGAGGTCGGACGAGTTGAAGGCCCACCTCAGACCGAAGAGGTCGGACAAAGGTCCACCTCACATCAAAGAGGCCGAACAAAGTTGAACGTCTACCTCACACAAAAGAAGTCGGACAACTTGAAGGAAGAGGTCGGACGAGTTAAACGTCCACCTCACACCGAAGAAGTCGGACGAGCTGAACTTCCGTCTCACACCCCTGAGAGACATGTTCATATGATAAATGGAGGATTCGCAGGAGGAAGGATCTCTAAATCATCTTGCAAAAGACACCTCAAAGAGGTATCTTAAGGAAGGAAGAGAGGTTTGGAAAGGACAATGGAATGCGAACAAGCCTTCCGAGATTTCAAAAATTCTTGGGACAACCACCCATTCTCACCAGACCTTGGGAAAGTGAAGAACTCATATTATACCTCACAGTGGGAAGTCGGGCAATAGCCTCAGCACTAGTCAGAGAAGACGAAAGTGGGAAACAACCAATTTACTTCATCAGCAAAGCTCTACAAGGGGCCGAACTAAACTATCAAAAGATAGAAAAAGTTCGCCTACTCCCTCGTACTCACCTCTCAACAAACTCCACCCATACTTTCAAGCTCACACTATCAGAGTTCGGACCAACCAGCCATAAAAGGCATCCTACAGAAAACAAACTTAGCTGGAAGAATCCTATAGAGGATAGCTCGGATAATTCGGGGGACCCTGGACAAAACCATAGAACATCTCGGACAATCCAGGGGACCCTGGACAAAAACAGAAAACGGCTCGGACAAATCGGGGAAAATGAAGTCCGATACATAGAATGCCCGAGCTGATCTACTTTCATAACCAGGTAGCACCAACAGCTCGGACAATTCGGGGACTATGAAGTCCGACACATACCTCGGGAGCAGAATGCCCGAGCTGATGCATTTTCAAAACTAGCCAACCAAGGGGCAATAACAAAAGCTTCATCCAGGCTACATTACAAGACCACAACAAATCGATCTCAAAGGCAGTATAAGGAATGTACTCAGGGTCAGCCACAGTAACACGCATTAAAACTATGAAATCCAGCTAATCAGACATGCTGTCCGAGATCTTAGTAGACATCTCAAAGACATAGGACGACTATGGGATTACTACCAAACACCTCAAGCAAATCAGGAAACAACTCGGACAATAACAGCAAAACATCAAGTGACAGACATGGTAGTAAAAGGGAAATCCCAGGACTCACACGAAAGTTCAGGGGCACCCTTGGGAGGCAATAATCCCAGTGGAGGTCGAAGAGGGATCGCCCAAAGTGATCCACTACAGTGAAGAGGCCAACTCCCAACTTCAAAAGGAAGAACTCGACCTACTTCCAGAAACCCGAGAAAGAGCTCGGATCAAGGAAGAGGCGTTAAAGCGTCAAATGGCCTCAAAGATACAATCGGAAGGTAATCTAGCAACAACAATCTCATCCTAATCCGAAATGACATCGGAACAAGTCGACCGGGAGAAGAGAAGCTAGCAGCCAAAAGACCATACCAAGTTGTTTAGAAGAATTGGGAAAGGTTGCTACAAAGTGTCCAACCTCGAAGGGCAAGAGCTACCAAGGTCATGGCATGCTTGCAATCTAAAAAGGGCGCCAGGCCGAGATCCAAAAAGATTTCCCGACCTAGAAAGGTAAGTACTAACATGTACACACTCTTATCTTCATTTTATTGTTTAAAAGATTGCAGATTCCCTAAAAAGTTTCCTACCAAGACGCCCGACTACGGCAGGTCGGCAAGGTGAACACCAAATTCACCGCCCGATCATGACAAAGTCGGCAAAGATGAAAACCAAATTCATCGTCCGATTACTTTAACTTAGAAGGGCCCGACATGACAGAGACGGCCCAAAATGAAAAGTTATAAAAGTAATCCCTGAAAGAGACCTGACAAAGGTCCAAGAAAGAGGGTTACGAAATAACTTAGAAGAGATCGACATAAAGAAGTCGGTCTCCTACAAACGGACAAGTTATAAAAGTAATCCCTGAAAGAGATCTGACAAAGGTCCAAGAAAGAGGATTACAAAAATAACTTGGAGAAGGGACTGACGTAAAGAAGTCGTCCCATAAACAAAAAAGTTATAAAAAGTAATCCCTGAAAGAGACCTGACAGAGGTCCAATAAAGAGGATTACTAGAAATAACTTAGAAGCGACCGACATGAAGAAGTCGGCCCAAAGCTACAGCTTGGAACAACAAGAAAAAGTCGGACCAACAAAAGCTACAGCTTGGACCGACAAGAAGAAGTCGGACCAACGAAAACCACAGCTTGGACCGACAAGAAGAAGTTGGACCAACGAAAGCTACAGCTCGTCGACACGATTGGACCAACGAAAAGCGTGCGCTAAAAGGGACATAGCTTTGCCCAAAAAGCCACGGCTCCATGACAAAGGCTATCAAAATTGTTCAGACCAACTAAAAAGGTTCTACCAAAGAACACTAAAAAGTCGTCGGACAAGTTAGCCCCAAGGACCACCTCAACCAAGCAGAAAGTGGACAAAACCGGCAGTGATCAAAAGAGGTCGGACAACAAAATACCGACACTCTACAAAGATCCACAAAGGGGACAAAGACATCTCGCAATGGCCAGAGGAATGCCAGGAATGCTTTGCTAAAAGGTACGAAGTCTTGAAAAAAGACACTACTTAAAAGGCAAAAGCACAAATCAAAACGGCGCTAAAAAGTCATCCAAACAGACTATAAAAAGTTTCCCATCAGGAACTATACCTAAAAAGTTGTTGGATTATGACTAAAAAGCCCGAACAGTGAAAGACAAAACAAGTCGGAAGAAGGCTGAAAAGACCTCTCAACAAAAACTAAAAAAGGCAATGCCAAACTCGCACAAGATAAAACTACTCAAGATCGACCAAAGTCAGGATGCTTGAGTACGACTTCCCCCAAAGAGAGCACGATCTCACGGAAAGATCGAACTCAAGCAGGGGCAAAGTTGTACAGGTCGACGTCAGCTAAAAAGAGGCGCAAGTACGATCTCAAAAGAGAACAAGCTAAAAAGTTAGGAAACAACTTAAGACTCAAATGTGCTTAGCCGAAAGGGATACAACCCCACTCAAAGAAGGCACAATCTCAAACAGGGCTACGAACATCATCCGAGACTAAAAAAGGTTCTACATAAAGAACACTAAAAAAAATCATTGGACAAATCACTAAAAGTCCGGATATCAAGCCGCAAGGACAACTTCGCCAAAACAGAGGGTTGTCAACACAAACTTAAAGCAAGGCGTGATCCAGAAGGCAAGGGTAGAAAACCCACGCTACCACTCAAAAGAGGTTGGACTGTGAAGCACCAAACCTCTAGAAAATCTACAAAGATTGCAAAGCAATGAAGAAACAAGCCAGACAGATGCTTGAGCACGACTTCCAAAGAGATCGACGCTCTGAAAAGCATGATCTCATGGAAAGATCGAACTCAAGCAGGGGCACTGTTCATACCCTGGGTCAAGCTGTCCGACCCGGGATGCTTAGCGACAAGCTGACCGACCTCTTCAGGCCAAATGCCCGACCTCTTCTCAAAGAGCTCGGCCAAAATGCCCGACCTCTTCTCAAAGAGCTCGGCCAAAATGCCCGACCTCTTCTCAAAGAGCTCGGCCAAATGCCCGACCTCTTCTCAAAGAGCTCGGCCAACTCGCCAAAGGAGCCCAAAGCAGGCCCAAACGAAGGAACACAGCCCAACCTAAAGGCAGCTAAAGCCCAGAAAGATAATGGCGGTTCCCTTGAAGATAAGATGACCTCACTTAAAGATAAGGTAAAGATAAGATAAGATAACTAACTTATCTTATCCACAAGAGGCCACATCTCACCATTATAAATACACTGGAGCACCCAGGTATAACTCATATTCTAATTCTACTCAATATCTGCTTGGACCCATGCTAACTTAAGCATCGGAGTGTCATTGCAGGTACAACCACCAACCACTCCACATATCAAGCTCGGGTCCCTGACCCCCACCTCGGGCCTCACCAAGACGTCCGAGCTACTCGTTTCAGGTAACCCCCGGAACAGAACTCATCCTTGAAGAAATGATAAAAACAAACAAAGAGGAGAAAAGAGTAAAAAGGGAGCATGAAGAAATATTAAGACAGATAGCACAATCCTATTCTGAAGAACAATTCATTGAAGAGCTGAGATCTCAAAGAGAGGCCACTTCACCCCCTCTAGGAATAGAGGAGTTCATTCTATGGTCAAGAAAAAGGGTGGAATCAGAAGAACAAGAAAAAGAGGCATCCATATCAAGTGAAATTCCTATAAAGAAGGAGGAGGTTGTGAGAGTAAATAAGCCTAAGGCTCCATACCCACAGAGGCTACTAAGGGTGAAAAAGGAACATGCAAAATCATGCATTAGAAAGGAAGGAAATTGATGGTGTTTTTGTGGAAAAACGAATTTCGAACACACAAATCCAACCGGCAAGTATACAGGGTCGCATCAAGTAGTAATAACTCACAAGAGTGAGGTCGATCCCACAGGGATTCATGGATCAAGCAACTTTAGTGGGTGATTAGTTTAGTCAAGCTAACATTGAGTGAATTGTGTGAAGTGTAGCCAACAGAAAGTAAATGGCAGAAATCTTAAAGATGCAGAAAGTAAATTGGCAAGTAACTTAAAGAGCAAGAAATGTAAATTGCAAGAATCTTAAATGACAAGAAATGTAAATTGCATTAAATGTAAAGGAGAGTGGGTGCTGGAAATTAAAGGAAGCAATAAATTAAGCAACTGAAAATTTAAATTGCAGGAAGAATAAAAGGATTTTGGGAGCTGGGATTCAAGAAATCAAACAAGAAATTGTAAATGGCAATCAAACAGAGAAGTAAAAGATGTAGTAACTTGCAACCGATCTCAAACAGAAAGCATAATTGCTTGAAGAAGCAAATAGAAATTAAATTCAACTCAATTGGAAAATCAAAATGAAGATCTCAGGAAATCAAAGAGACTAGAAAACAAGTCTAGATCTCAATTCCTTCCTTGATCAAAGTAGAAAATAATCAGCAGAAGAGAAGTAAATCAAGCAGCAAGTGAAATGTAAATCCAATTCTCAATTATGCAGAAGAACAAAGCAAAGATGTTGCAGATGGAGAATGAAAATAGAATTCCTTCCAATCTCCACCCAAGCTTCAAAACAGAAATGAAAACTCAAAGAGAGAGCTATCTACTACTACTACTCCCTAATGGAGCAGGCCTCTATTAGAGCCTTTATATAGGCTTTACAAAATGAAAAATGAAAATGAAATTAAAAACAAATTACAAAAATAAAAATCCTAATTTAATTGATCCATGTGCCTTTGAGTGATGATGTGGGCTTTGCTTGCTTTGGATTTGAGGAGAAATGGGTTTGGTTGGCCTTGATTCAATTTGGTGAGGAATTGAATTAAATTGAATTTTGGTTGATTTTGGCCCATATGTTGCTCCCAAGAGGCTGCCTTGCCCTTGTGGAGGGCAGAGCAAGGAAGCCTTGTGTAAGGATCCAACTAGCGTGCCAAATTTTGGGAGGGGCATCAGGATGCTGCCCTGCCCTTGTGGAGGGCAGGGCAATGTTGTCATGGTGCGTCCAAGCTTTGCCTCCCTGCCCGTGCTGTGATGCGCCAAGGATGTACGCCCAAGCTCCTGGCCGTGCCAAATTGTGCGTGCCATGCATCAAGGAATGCTGCTCTGCCCTCCTTGTGGGCAGCGCTTTCCTTGTTCTTGGGTGAAGTCCCAAGTTCGAATCTTGGTGGAGGAAGTTGTTGCAATTTTTCCTTGGTTTCCTTGGCACCTAGTTCACGCATAAGGCTTGGCTTCCTTGGAGGTCTTGTGTTCGAACCTTGGTGAAAGCATTTGGGGGAGCAATTTTCCTTGATTCTTCATGAAGAGAAACACGACATTGCCCTGCTCTCCAAGAGGGCAGAGCAGAATAATGAGCGCTACTTTGCTTTGGAGTGAAGCTCCAGCTTCGAACCTTGGTGGAAGCACTTTGGTTTATTTTTGCTTATTTTTGGCCCTTAAAGATGCCTTTCACTCATGCCTCAATTTTACGCCAAATATGGATTGCTATATATCGTTGGAAAGCACATCAATTGGATGTCTGTAGCTCAAGTTATAGCCCTTTGAAGTAGGCATGGTCATGCTGTGAGCGCCCAAATTTTACCTTAGCGAAAATTCTTGCTTCCAACCTCACTTTGCATCACGATACTGCTCTGCCCTTGGCAAGAGCAGGGCAGTGTGTGCTGATTGCCTATTCTCCTTTAATTGGTCATGGGCCACGCTTTTAAAAGCGTGGCCTAAGGCTCCAAAGTGTGCTCCAACTTCAAAGTGTGTCCCAAAGCTCTTTTTTTCTCCTTTTTTTGTGCTTCTTTGCTTCTTTTTCTTCTTATTTCCTACAAGATTTATAAGATTAAAAGATCAAGGAAATATACCAATTAAGTATAAAAGCATTCAATATTTAAGCACAAATCATCAATTTCTTATATGAAAAAGCATAGAAAAATAGGTATATGATGACATGTCATCACAACACCAAACTTAAACCTTGGTTGTCCCCAAGCAAGAAAAGAATCATGCAATAGAAATTGACAATCCAAGGTAAGAAGAATAGCAACTCAATGTTCATGGTAAGCTAGTTTTTTTATGCATGCTTCAATAACAAAAGAAATGTAAATGATTGATGCTTCTATCTAGCTCAATTTATGAAATCTTTTCCTTATAACTTTTCCTTAAAACAAGTATTTGATTTTTTTTCTTTTTTTTAGCTTCTCCTTTTGGGTGCTTTGCCCCATGAGTTTATAACAAAGCTACGACTTCTAAATGCTTTGTTTTCAAGTATTACCACTTGATACATAAGCACCACAAGCATTTAATTAGAGGACTTCATTAAGCTCATCATTTTTTTCTTTTCTTGACTCTCTAATCATTGATGCTCAGAACCTTGAGCTTTGAGGGAGTGCTTTTGCACTTGAGCCTAGCCTTGACTTCTAAGTGTTTTGTTTTCAAGCATTTGGCTTGATACATAAACACCACAAGCACTTAGCAAATAACTTGCCATTGGTACTCAGAGCCTTCAGCTTTCTCATTCTTTCCCTTTTTCTTTTCTTGCTTTAATTGTATTTGCTTCTTCAAGGTTTTCATGATTTCAAAAGATTTCACAAAATGTCCTAGATAAACACTTCAATTAAATAAAATCTAATGCAATTGAGCAACAATTAATCATACTAGTTTTCCAATACTTGTATGCACATGCTAAAATCTTCTTTAATTCCTTGTTTGTTTATGATCATGATGCTTTATTGCTTTTGAATTCACAAAGCTCAAGTTGGTAGTCATAATGCCACAGCAACATGTTACAAATCAAGATTCAAGCTATGCTTTATTCATACACACATGTAAACAGAGAGATAAAGACAATCATGCAATTTAGAGTGCTGGAAACAAATGAGAAGAAAAGGAACTCAACAACCTTGTAGTTCATCTTCATTATTATTGTCCTTTTTCCTCTATTCTTCCTCTTTCCCTTGCCAAACTCAAAATGCTTGCTCATTCTCAAGCAACAATTAGAACAATGGCTATGGGGCTAAGATGGATCATGAATGTCTTACATAATGAAATGTTAGTAGCACATGTGTTTTAAGCAAGCAAAATGAAAGATAACAATCAAGGCATCAGAGACAAAGACATTTTGATTGCAAACATAAGATGGTGAGCACAATACATTGCATAAAGGATAAGTGGCACACCAAACTTAGTGTGACACTTTCACTTGAAATTAATGCAAGTATCTAGTAAGAATTAGAACCAAATTTTGTTGCATAGCAACACCAAACTTAGAATGCAACCATATGTCAATTTTATTTGAAATAAAACTAAACAAAAGAAACTGTTATTTGTTGAATACAATCACCAAGCCAAAAATCTGTCATGAATGAGGATCTCTTGATGCTGTATTAACAAAAACAGTTGATAAAAGAAAACTTAAAAATAAAGAGGTGACTAAAACAAAGAGAATGCAAACGAAATGTCAAAACAAAAGAAAAATAACAATGCAAAGGCAATATGATTATGCAGACAAGTAGTGTTGCTTGAACGAATTGCATAGTAAATAAGTGGCACACCAAACTTAGAATCTTGGTGTGTCACTTTCATTTTTGATTGGATGCAATCATCCAAAAAGATTGAAAATAATTTGTTGCAAGGAAACACCAAACTTAAAATGTAATCATATGCCCATTTATTGAAATTTAAACAAAGCATGGAGAAGAAATGTGCCTACTGTCTACCTGTTCTTCACTTTCTTCCTCTTCTTCCAGTTTGTTAAGAGGAATGACCTCAAAGGAGGAGAAGTTCCAGCTATTGTCCCCTTTCTTGGTTTCCTCTTAGCAAGCTTTCTTTTGAAATTGGCTTGATTGAGCTTGCTTGCTTGATCAAAGGGAGGATTGTTTGCAGTTTACCTTCTCATGAATGTTGTCCTTGATATCTTGGTCACAATCCTCTTCTTGGTGTTTTTGTTAATTGCCTTCACTTCTTTGGATTCATGAATTGGTTGCTGTGTGATTTTTGGAGTTTGATCTTCATCCAGAGCCTTTTGAATTGGTGGTTCAATGAGCTTGTCCTCACTTGAGTGTAAATTTTCTGGAATGACTTCCTCACTTTCTTGCTCCTCCACTCCTTTCTTTGCACCCAACATTTGACTTAATAGCTTTTTCATTGAGGAGGTTTGTTGATCTTCCCAACATTTCTTCATCTCCTCTTCATATTTTTCGATCAGTGTTGAGCATCTTTGGTCCAGGGGAGTTTGAGGAGGTTGTGAGTGTTCAGGTTCTCTTGTCATCTCAAGTGCAGTTTCATTTTCAACCACCTCATTCTTCATTGAAAGTTCACTTGATGTAGTGGCCTCCTTATCTTGCTCTTCCACTTTCTCCTTCACATCCATCAATTTGCCTTCATTTTCCTTGCTGTTTGAATGTTCTAAGTTCCTCCTTGTTTGCTCTAAGGGCTTATTCATCTTCTTGAAGAGGATTTCTTTCCAAGATTGGGATTGTGTGTGTCTTTTCACGAGTTGTTTGTGTATTTCAACAGCTTGACATTGGCTTGTTGTGGTGAAGTTGTGTTGAGGGGTGTGGAATGAGTTTTGTGAGTTGTGGGATGAATTTTGTGGTTGGTAGGATGACTTGTATGGATTTTGGAGGAAACTTTGTGTTGAGGTATAATCAAGTGATGAAGAACTTTCAAATGAAAAACTGGGAAGTGAGGGTGGATAATTTTTCATGACTTTATTGAGAGTATACTCCAGGGAAGATGTTTCTTGATGAATGGAGCATGAATCCTTGAGATTCCCTTCCCAGCCACGGTTTGTGTAACTATCATCACAGTGGGAGTCACTTTGTGGCTCTGGGAGGTATTCATGCTCTTTCATTCCTTGGTGATACTCCCATCCACCATGAGGATAATGATATGAATCATTTTGTGGTGGTGAGAAATATCCCATATGATTATCTTGTTCATCTTGTGGCTTTGAAGTGCATCTCCATGGATTGGAGTGCTCAGAATCTGTGATTTCTTGGTAATATTCCCAACCACCATTAGAGATTGGTGACGGTGGGTAATATCCCATAAAATTTGTTTGATCATAAGATGAGTTGAACTCCATTTAAATTTTGGAAAACACAACACCAAGGAAAATTGAAATTACTGATATCAGAGATGAGAATTTCTTAGTGAGGCAAAAACACAAACACCTTGGTTTCACTTTAAAACAGAGAACAAAAACAAAAAAATGCTTGATCTAGACTTCTCACCCACTTAATCATTGTTGATCTAATCAATCCCTGGCAACGGCGCCAAAAACTTGATGGTGTTTTTGTGGAAAACAAATTTCCAACACACAAATCCAACCGACAAGTATACCGGGTCGCATCAAGTAGTAATAACTCACAAGAGTGAGGTCGATCACACAGGGATTGATGGATCAAGCAACTTTAGTGGGTGATTAGTTTAGTCAAGCTAACATTGAGTGAATTGTGTGAAGTGTAGCCAACAGAAAGTAAATGGCAGAAATCTTAAAGATGCAGAAAGTAAATTGGCAAGTAACTTAAAGAGCAAGAAATGTAAATTGCAAGAATCTTAAATGACAAGAAATGTAAATTGCATTAAATGTAAAGGAGCGTGGGTACTGGAAATTAAAGGAAGCAATAAATCAAGCAACTGAAAATTTAAATTTAAGGAAGAATAAAAGGATTTTGGGAGCTGGGATTCAAGAAATCAAACAAGAAATTGTAAATGGCAATCAAACAGAGAAGTAAAAGATGTAGTAACTTGCAACCGATCTCAAACAGAAAGCATAATTGCTTGAAGAAGCAAATAGAAATTAAATTCAACTCAATTGGAAAATCAAAATGAAGATCTCAGGAAATCAAAGAGACTAGAAAACAAGTCTAGATCTCAATTCCTTCCTTGATCAAAGTAGAAAATAATCAGCAGAAGAGAAGTAAATCAAGCAGCAAGTGAAATGTAAATCCAATTCTCAATTATGCAGAAGAACAAAGCAGAGATGTTGCAGATGGAGAATGAAAATAGAATTCCTTCCAATCTCCACCCAAGCTTCAAAACAGAAATGAAAACTCAAAGAGAGAGCTATCTACTACTACTACTCCCTAATGGAGCAGGCCTCTATTAGAGCCTTTATATAGGCTTTACAAAATGAAAAATAAAAATGAAATTAAAAACAAATTACAAAAATGAAAATCCTAATTTAATTGATCCTTGTGCCTTTGAGTGATGATGTGGGCTTTGCTTGCTTTGGATTTGAGGAGAAATGGGTTTGGTTGGCCTTGATTCAATTTGGTGAGGAATTGAATTAAATTGAATTTTGGTTGATTTTGGCCCATATGTTGCTCCCAGGAGGCTGCCCTGCCCTGCCCTTGTGGAGGGCAGAGCAGGGAAGCCTTGTGTAAGGATCCAACTAGCATGCCAAATTTTGGGAGGGGCATCAGGATGCTGCCCTGCCCTTGTGGAGGGCAGGGAAATGTTGTCATGGTGCGTCCAAGCTTTGCCTCCCTGCCCGTGCTGTGATGCGCCAAGGATGTGCGCCAAGCTCCTGGCCGTGCCAAATTGTGCGTGCCATGCACCAAGGAATGTTGCTCTGCCCTCCTTGTGGGCAGCGCTTTCCTTGTTCTTGGGTGAAGTCCCAAGTTCGAATCTTGGTGGAGGAAGTTGTTGCAATTTTTCCTTGGTTTCCTTGGCACCTAATTCACGCATAAGGCTTGGCTTCCTTGGAGGTCTTGTGTTCGAACCTTGGTGAAAGCATTTCGGAGAGAAATTTTCCTTGATTCTTCATGAAGAGAAACATGACATTGCCCTGCTCTCCAAGAGGGCAGAGCAGAATAATGAGCGCTACTTTGCTTTGGAGTGAGGCTCCAGCTTCGAACCTTGGTGGAAGCACTTTGGTTTATTTTTGCTTATTTTTGGCCCTTAAAGATGCCTTTCACTTATGCCTCAATTTTACGCCAAATATGGATTGCTATATATCGTTTGAAAGCTCTGAATGTCAGCTTTCTAACGCAACTAAAAGCACATCAATTGGATATCTGTAGCTCAGGTTATAGCCCTTTGAAATAGGCATGGTCATGGTGTGAGCGCCCAGATTTTACCTTAGCGAAAATTCTTGCTTCCAACCTCAGTTTGCATCACGATACTGCTCTGCCCTTGGCAAGAGCAGGGCAGTGTGTGCTGATTGCCTATTCTCCTTTAATTTGGTCATGGGCCACGCTTTTAAAAGCGTGGCCTAAGGCTCCAAAGTGTGCTCCAACTTCAAAGTGTGTCCCAAAGCTCTTTTTTTCTCCTTTTTTTGTGCTTCTTTGCTTCTTTTTCTTCTTATTTCCTACAAGATTTATAAAATTAAAAGATCAAGGAAATATACCAATTAAGTATAAAAGCATTCAATATTTAAGCACAAATCATCAATTTCTTGTATGAAAAAGCATAGAAAAATAGGTATATGATGACATGTCATCAGAAATCAATCAAGGGAGTCCACACTCCAATGAAAAAGAGAGTTGCATAAAGAGTGAGTTCATATTTCCACTTGAGGTCATTCCTCTTAACAAACTGGAAGAAGAGGAAGAAATTCATGAACAAAATGTCAAGCTAATGACATTAAAAGATCGCTCTATTAGGAGGCAAGCCAACCAAAGGTAGTTTTCTTTTCATAGCTGTTTTAATAAAAGATATAAGTAGATTTCTCTGTATTGCGAGGAGCTAAATTTAGTGTTACACACCAAAGGAATTCAAGGGTGAATGTGTAAATCTGGGTTCCACCACAAATTTCACTATAAGCACTTTGCATCCCCCTGCATAATTAGCCACTAGTTCCAAACAATCAGAAGAAACTACTTAACAATTGTTTCATTTTTAGTTCATAATTTATTTTCTTAACAAAAACATTTGATGTTCGCTGCATGAATTCACTCTGCTGCATATAAGAGTAGGTAAGGAACTAAGTTTGGTGTTCCCACACCAACTTAAGTCCAGAAAATCACAAGCATAAATGCGTGCTAACAGTTTTTCAAGTGCTTGGGAGACAAGCAACTCCCAATAACGTTGCAGGAAGTCAATTAATCTCTTGGAGGGTAAGATACACCATCATCCAAGGAGAACAAAGAAGGATACAAAATCTATAGATGATGATGACAAGGAAGGAAGCCAAGAGGGAAGCTGAAAAAGAGGGAAAGAACAACAAAGGGAAGCACATCAAATAATGAAAGGTGGTGGAGTTCCTTTCTTTTAAGTTTTAAATAAGGAAAACCATGTATGAAATAGAACATGCTTCCATAGTAGCTTAGGAATTTCAATTATGTCTTTGAGTTTCATTTCTCTAGTTTATATTTTGCTAGCTAGTTGCTCAGGCCACTGCACCAAGGCTACAATTGTATGCTTGTTCTTGAGTTCAATAAAAGAGAATGTTATGAAAAACAAGAGTGGAGTCCAAGTTATAGAATAAAGTCCCAATGTTTGTGTTGGTAATTAAATCAGTGATGACACAGTGAGGTGTGACGATGCGGTGAGAAGGGTGGCTGCAGAGAGGTTGGATGGAGTATTGGCGCACGAATTTGTGATCATCAACAATGGCTCCAATAATTTGGTAGCTCTCACACGTGGATTACACTTAGTCACAACTCCGCACAACTAACCAGCAAGTGCACTGGGTCGTCCAAGTAATACCTTACGTGAGAAAGGGTCGATCCCACGGAGATTGTTGGTATAAAGCAATCTATGGTCATCTTGTAGATCTCAGTCAGGCTGATTCAAATATGATTGGATTAGATAATTAAAAGATAAATAAAATAGGATAGAAACACTTATGTAAATTAATGGTGGGAATTTCAGATAAGCGTATGGAGATGCTTGTCCCTGTTGAATCTCTACTTTTCTACTGCTTTCATCCAATCCTTCTTACTCCTTTCCATGACAATCTGTATGTAGGGCATCACCGTTGTCAATGGCTACATCCCATCCTCCCAGTGAAAATAGTCCAAATGCTCTGTCACAGCACAGCTAAACATCTGTCGTTTCTCAATCAGGTTGGAATAGAATCCCATGATTCTTTTCCGTCTGTCACTAACGCCCAGCCTTCAGGAGTTTGAAGCTCATCATAGTCATTCAATCCCGGAATCCTACTCGGAATATGATGAGCGGATAATTTATACGCTTTTTGGCATTGTTTTTAGTATGTTTTTAGTATAATCTAGTTAGTTTTTAGTATATTTTTATTAGTTTTTAGCTAAAATTCACTTTTCTGGACTTTACTATGAGTTTGTGTGTTTTTCTGTGATTTCAGGTATTTTCTGGCTGAAATTGAGGGTCCTGAGCAAAAATCTGATTCCGAGACCAAAAAGGACTGCAGATGCTGTTGGATTCTGACCTCCCTGCACTCGAAATGGATTTTCTGGAGCTACAGAAGCCCAATTGGTGCGCTCTCAACGGCGTTGGAAAGTAGACATCCTGGGCTTTCCAGCAATATATGATAGTCCATACTTTGCCCAAGATTTGATGGCCCAAACCGGCGTAGCAATTCGGCCTCAGAAATTCCAGCGTTTAACGCTGGAACTGGCATGAAACTTGGAGTTAAACGCCCAAACTGGCATGAAAGCTGGCGTTTAACTCCAGAAAATGTCTCTACACGAAAATGCTTCATTGCTCAACCCAAGCACACACCAAGTGGGCCCGGAAGTGGATTTTTAAGTCATTTACTCATCTCTGTATACCCTAGGCTACTAGTTTACTATTAATAGGATCATTTGACATTGTATCGGTACCTTATGACACTTTACACCTTTCTTTGTGTACTTTCCACGGCATGAGTCTCTAAACCCCATGGTTGGGGGTGAGGAGCTCTGCTGTGTCTTGATGGATTAATGCAATTACTACTGTTTCTCATTCAATCATGCTTGCTTCCATTCTAAGATAACACTTGTTCTCAACCCGGATGAATGTGATAATCCGTGACAATCATCATCATTCTCAACTAGGAACGTGTGCCTGACAACCACCTCCGTTCTACCTTAGATTAAGTAGTTATCTCTTGGATTCTTTAATCGGAATCTTCGTGGTATAAGCTAGAACTGATGGCGGCATTCAAGAGAATCCGGAAGGTCTAAACCTTGTCTGTGGTATTCTGAGTAGGATTAAATGATTGAGTGACTGTGACGAGCTTCAAACTCCTAGCAGGCGGGGCGTTAGAGACAGACGCAAAAGAATCACTGGATTCTATTCCGGCCTGACCGAGAACCGACAGATGAATTCCGCGTGCTGTGACAGAGCATATGCAATCGTTTTCACTGAGAGGATGGGAGGTAGCCATTGACAATGGTGAAACCCTACATACAGCTTGCCATGGAAGGAGACTTGCGTGTTTGAAGAAGAAGACAGTAGGAAAGCAGAGATTCAGAAGATGGAGCATCTCCAAACCTCAACCTATTCTCCATTACTGCAAAACAAGTAATCATTTCATGTTCTTTTGCTTTTCACAATCAATCCTGATAATTTCTGACATCCTGACTAAGATTTACAAGATAACCATAGCTTGCTTCAAGCCGACAATCTCCGTGGGATCGACCCTTGCTCACGCAAGGTATTACTTGGACGACCCAGTGCACTTGCTGGTTAGTTGTGCGGGGTTGCAAAAGTGTGATTGCAATTTCGTGCACCAAGTTTTTGGCGCCGTTGCCGGGGATTGTTGAGTTTGGACAACTGACGGCTTATCTTGTTGCTTAGATTAGGACTTTTTTTATTTTTGTGGTTTAGAGTCTTTTAGTAGAGCCTAGTTTCATATTTTAAGTTTGGTGTCAGTTGCATGCTTTTGTTTTTTTTTTCTTTTAATTTTCGATTTTGCATGTTCTTAGTCCCTTTTTGATTCATAAAAATTCTAAGTTTGGTGTCCTCTTTGTGTTTTTCCCTTAAAAATTTTCGCAAATTTGTGTTTGATTTTCTAAAAATTTTAAGTTTGGTGTCTTTTTGTGTTTTTCTCTTTCCTCTTTTCAAAATCAAATCTTTTTCATAAAATTTTTCAATCATATCTTTCTAATTGCTATTTTCAAAATCTTTTTAATTAACTCATTGATTCAGTTTTCAATTTGCTTTGATCTTGTTTTCTTTTTCATTTTCGAATTTTTATTTTAATTTTATTGTTTTATTCTATTTTTTTTTGTTAATTCAAAAAAAAAAAAAACAAAATTTATCTCTTTGCAATCATTATCATTTCCCTTTTGTCCATTATGGACTTAAGTGGGATCAATCAGTCCAAAAGGACTCTGGGGTCATATGCTAACCCCATTACAGCTGCATATGGGAGTAGCATCTGTACACCTCCCATCAAAGCAAGCAGCTTTGAACTAAATCCTCAACTCATTATCATAGTGCAGCAAAACTGCCAGTATTCCGGTCTTCCACAGGAAGAACCTATTGAGTTTCTGGCACAGTTTTTACAAATTGCTGACACAGTACATGATAAAGAGGTAGATCAGGATGTCTACAGACTATTACTATTTCCATTTGCTGTAAAAGATCAAGCTAAAAGGTGGTTGAATAACCAACCTACAGCAAGCATAAAGACATGGAAACAGTTGTCAGACAAATTCCTGAATCATTTTTACCCTCCAAAAAGGATGACACAGTTAAGACTGGACATCCAAGGCTTTAAACAAGAGGATAATGAATCCCTTTATAATGCCTGGGAGAGGTATAGAGGTATGCTAAGGAAATGTCCCTCTGAAATGTTTTCAGAGTGGGTACAGTTAGACATTTTCTACTATGGGCTTACAGAAAAAGCTCAGATGTCTTTAGACCACTCAGCTGGTGGATCTATACACATGAGGAAGACAATTGAAGAAGCTCAAGAGCTTATAGACACTGTTGCTAGAAACCAACATTTTTACTCTAGCAATGAGTTCTCTCCAAAAGAGGAAGTCATGGCAGTAGTCATTGACCCTAGTCCTCAAGAACAGATAATTGAGCTTAATCAACAATTGCTCCTGATAACAGAACAGTTAGCAGACTTTAAAGAAATGCTCCATGAAACTAAAGTTGCTAACAAGAGCATAGAACTGCAGTTGAA
Organism: Arachis hypogaea; assembly: GCF_003086295.3. Classification (NCBI taxonomy): domain Eukaryota; kingdom Viridiplantae; phylum Streptophyta; class Magnoliopsida; order Fabales; family Fabaceae; genus Arachis; species Arachis hypogaea. Next base: position 46,854,522 of record NC_092039.1, on the reverse strand, counting down.
GCAAGCAAAATAGCAAATATCCAAACAGATAACAGAGGAATGTCAAACAGTTCAACTGAGGAGTGGGAAGACACTGAATAACACTGCTCAGAAGAGCAAAAAGCCAAACAAGGAACAATTGACAGAGGACAACCAAACCACTGTGCAAAATCCCTCTGAGGACAGTAAGAGCCCAGAGAGGAATATTATTGGCGTTCAAACGCCAGAAAGGGAAGGAAACCTGGCGTTAAACGCCCATTCCTTGCCCAGTTCTGGCGTTCAAACGCCAGAAAGGGGGGAAAAGTTGGCGTTAAACGCCCATTTTCCACCCAATCCTGGCGTTCAGACGCCTAAGGGGGATCAGACACCTGAAAGTGCTGACAGTAATTCCTCTAACAAGGCTTCTTCAACCACTTCTGTAAGGAATAAACCTGCAGCATCTAAGGTTGAAGAATATAAAGCCAAAATGCCTTATCCTCAAAAACTCCGCCAAGCGGAACAGGATAAGCAATTTGCCCGCTTTGCAGACTATCTAAGGACTCTTGAAATAAAGATTCCGTTTGCAGAGGCACTTGAGCAAATACCTTCTTATGCTAAGTTCATGAAAGAGATCTTAAGTCATAAGAAGGATTGGAGAGAAACTGAAAAAGTGTTTCTCACTGAAGAATGCAGTGCAGTCATTTTAAAGAGCTTACCAGAAAAGCTTCAAGATCCAGGAAGCTTTATGATACCATGCACATTAGAAGGTGCCTGCACCAAGACAGCGCTATGTGATCTTGGAGCAAGCATCAATCTAATACCTGCATCCACTATCAGAAAGCTTGGGTTGACTGGAGAAGTCAAACCAACCCGGATATGCCTCCAACTTGCTGATGGCTCCATTAAATACCCATCAGGCATAATTGAGGACATGATTGTCAAGGTTGGGCCATTCGCCTTTCCCACTGACTTTGTAGTGCTGGAAATGGAGGAGCACAAGAGTGCAACTCTCATTCTAGGAAGACCTTTCCTAGCAACTGGACGAACTCTCATTGATGTACAAAAAGGGGAAGTAACCTTGAGGGTCAATGAGGATGAGTTCAAGTTGAATGCTGTAAAAGCCATGCAGCATCCAGACACACCAAATGACTGCATGGGCGCTGACATTCTTGACTCTCTGGTAGAAGAGATCAATATGGCTGAGAGCCTAGAATCAGAGCTTGAGGACATCTTCAAAGATGCTCAACCTGATCAGGAAGAACTAGAGGAAGCAAAGGAATTTTTGAAAATTCCTCAGGAGGAGGATAAGCCTCCCAAACCTGAACTCAAACCACTACCACCATCCCTGAAATATGCATTTCTGGGAGGGGGTGAAACTTTTCCAGTGATTATAAGCTCTGCTTTAGATTCACAGGAAGAGGAAGCACTGATTCAAGTGCTAAAGACACACAAGACAGCTCTTGGGTGGTTTATAAGTGATCTTAAGGGCATTAGCCCAGCTAGATGCATGCACAAGATCCTATTGGAGGATAATGCCAAACCAGTAGTCCAACCATAGAGGAGGCTAAATCCTGCCATGAAAGAGGTGGTGCAGAAAGAGGTCACTAAATTACTAGAGGCTGGGATTATTTATCCTATTTCTGATAGCCCCTGGGTAAGCCCTGTCCAAGTTGTTCCCAAAAAGGGAGGCATGACAGTGGTTCATAATGAAAAAAATGAACTGGTTCCTACAAGGACAGTCACAGGGTGGCGCATGTGTATTGACTACAGAAGGCTCAATACAACCACCAGAAAGGATCATTTTCCTTTACCATTCATAGACCAAATGCTAGAAAGACTAGCTGGCCATGATTATTACTGCTTTTTGGATGGCTATTCAGGCTACAACCAAATTGCAGTAGATCCTCAGGACCAAGAGAAAACAGCATTCACTTGCCCTTCTGGCGTGTTTGCCTATAGGAGGATGCCTTTTGGTCTGTGCAATGCACCTGCAACCTTTCAGAGGTGCATGCTCTCTATCTTCTCAGATATGGTAGAGAAGTTTCTGGAAGTCTTCATGGATGACTTCTCAGTATATGGAGACTCATTCAGCTCCTGTCTTAATCACCTAGCCCTTGTCCTGAAAAGGTGCCAAGAGACTAACCTGGTTTTAAACTGGGAGAAATGTCACTTTATGGTGACTGAAGGGATTGTCCTTGGGCACAAAATTTCAAGCAGGGGGATAGAAGTGGATAAGGCAAAGGTAGAGGTAATTGAAAAATTACCACCACCTGCCAATGTTAAGGCAATCAGAAGTTTTCTGGGGCATGCAGGATTCTACAGAAGGTTTATAAAGGATTTTTCGAAAATTGCAAAACCTCTGAGTAACCTATTAGCTACAGACACACCATTTGTGTTTGACACACAGTGTCTGCAAGCATTTGAGACCCTGAAAGCTAAGCTGGTCACAGCACCAGTCATCTCTGCACCAGATTGGACATTGCCATTTGAATTAATGTGTGATGCCAGTGACCATGCCATTGGTGCAGTGTTGGGACAGAGGCATAACAAGCTTCTGCACGTCATTTACTATGCCAGCCGTGTTCTAAATGACGCACAGAAGAACTACGCAACCACAGAAAAAGAGTTACTTGCAGTGGTCTATGCCATTGACAAGTTTAGATCCTATCTAGTGGGGTCCAAAGTGGTTGTGTACACTGACCATGCTGCTCTTAAATACTTACTCACAAAGCAGGATTCAAAACCCAGGCTCATAAGATGGGTGTTGCTTCTGCAAGAGTTTGATATAGAAATAAGAGACAGAAAAGGGACAGAAAACCAAGTAGCTGATCATCTGTCCCGAATAGAACCAGTAGCTGGGGCGTCCCTCCCTTCTATTGAGATCTCTGAGACTTTCCCAGATGAGCAACTCTTTGCCATTCAGGAAGCTCCATGGTTTGCAGATATTGCAAATTATAAAGCTGTGAGGTTCATACCCAAAGAGTACAGCTACGTGCAGAGAAAGAAATTAATTTCAGATGCCAAGTACTACCTCTGGGATGAACCATATCTCTTTAAGAGATGTGCTGACTGAGTGATCCGCAGATGTGTACCCAGAGAAGAAGCACAAAGGATCCTATGGCATTGCCATGGATCACAGTATGGAGGACATTTTGGAAGTGAGCGAACAGCCACTAAAGTCCTCCAATGTGGCTTCTACTGGCCTACTCTCTATAAAGATTCCCGAGAGTTTGTGCGTAACTGTGACAGTTGCCAAAGAGCTGGCAACTTGCCTCATGGATATGCCATGCCTCAACAAGGGATATTAGAGATAGAATTGTTTGATGTATGGGAAATTGACTTCATGGGACCATTCCCACCATCATACTCAAACACTTACATTCTGGTGGCAGTGGACTATGTATCTAAGTGGGTAGAAGCAATTGCTACACCCACTAATGATACCAAGACCGTGCTGAAATTCCTCCAGAAAAACATCTTCATCAGATTTGGTGTTCCCAGAGTATTAATCAGTGACGGAGGCACTCATTTCTGTAACAAACAGCTATACTCTGCTATGGTTAGATATGGAATTAGCCACAAAGTGGCAACCCCGTATCATCCACAGACAAATGGGCAAGCTGAAGTCTCTAACAGAGAGCTAAAAAGAATCCTGGAACGGACTGTGATAGCCCGAAGAAAGGATTGGGCAAAGAGCTTGGATGATGCTCTGTGGGCATACAGAACAGCATTCAAGACTCCTATAGGAACCTTTCCATACCAACTGGTGTATGGGAAGGCCTGTCATTTGCCTGTGGAACTGGAACATAAAGCCTACTGGGCAACCAGATTCCTAAACATGGATGCACAGTTAGCCGGTGAAAAAAGACTGCTCCAGCTAAATGAGCTAGAGGAGTTCAGACTCAATGCCTTTGAAAATGCAAAAATTTATAAGGAAAAGGCAAAGAAATGGCATGACAAGAAGTTGTCAACCAGAGTCTTTGAGCCAGGACAAAAAGTCCTGCTCTTCAACTCTAGGCTTAGACTGTTTCCAGGAAAGCTCAAATCCCGGTGGAGGGGTCCGTATGTGATTACAGGAGTGTCACCATATGGATATGTTGAGCTTCAGGATATTGATTCTGACAAAAAGTTCATTGTTAATGGACAGAGAATCAAACATTATCTTGAAGGCAATTTTGAGCAGGAATGCTCAAAACTGAGACTTGAGTGATCCTCAGTGAAAGTCCAGCTAAAGACAGTAAAGAAGCGCTTGCTGGGAGGCAACCCAGTCATTAGGAAGTTGTATGAATTCTTCTTACAGAGGCAAGTATCAAAAATGAAGGAATTCACAGAGTTACAGAAGGATTCAGCTCAAAAAGCAGAGAAAAAGAGCTTACTGGCGAAAAAATGCCAGTAAGGGGCATTTTGGGCATTAAACGCCAGAATGGGTGCCATTCTGGGCGTTTAACGCCAGGAATGGTGCCATTTTGGGCGTTAAACGCCAGAAAGGGCACCATTCTGGGCGTTTAACGCCAGGTGTGCAGCATCCTGGGCGTTCAGAAAAACCCCCAGTGATAAAGGATTTCTGGCGTTTAACGCCAGCCAGGGCACCTGGCTGGGCATTAAACGCCCAAAAGGGGCACCAAATGGGCGTTAAACGCCAGAATGGGTGCCATTCTGGGCGTTTAACGCCAGAAAGGTGGGGGGACCACAATTTTGTTTTCAAATCAGATTTTTTTCACACTTTCCTTTTCTCACCCATATTTTTCTACAAAAATACATTTCAATCTCTCATTATTCACTTTCAAATTTTCAAAAATTTAAAATCATTCTTCAAATCATTCCCAAATTTTGTTCAAAAACTCGCCCTTCTTTCAATTTCTTTCCATATCTCCTCAAATCTCCTTTCAAATTTTTCTTTTTTTTCGAAAATCTCTCCCCCCACTCTATAAATAAACGTTTGCCACCCCTCATTCCCCACACCATTCGAATTTCCTCTTTCTCTCTCTCTCTTCTCTTCTTTCTTTTCTTTTTGCTTGAGGACAAGCAAACCTCTACGTTTGGTGTGCTTTTCCGTGATCACTAAGCCAAGATTCGTCAAGATCATGGCTCCTAAAGGAAAACAAACCAATTTAAGAGGAAAGAAAGAAAATAATCCAAAGAATCTTTGGAATCAAGAGAAGTTCTTAACCAAAGAACATGAAGACCATTATCACAAAATAATGGGTCTGAGGTCAGTGATCCCGGAAGTTAAATTTGATCTGAAAGAAGATGAATATCCGGGGATCCAAGAGCAAATTCGAAACAGAGGATGGGAAGTTCTAACCAATCCTGAAATAAAGGTTGGAAGTAACATGGTTCAGGAATTCTACTCTAATCTGTGGCTAACAGATAAGCAAAGAATGACTGGAACTGCTTACCATACCTACAGAACCATGGTCAGAGGGAAAGTTATGTACTTCCATCTGGACAAAATAAGAGAAATCTTCAAACTACCTCAACTGCAAGATGATCCTGATTCCTTCAATAGGAGGATGGTGAGAGTAGATAAAGGGTTGGATCAAGTTCTAGAGGATATATGCCTCCCTGGGACTAAGTGGATAACCAATTCAAAGGGTGTCCCAAACCAACTCAAGAGGGGAGACCTCAAACCAATTGCAAGAGGTTGGCTAGACTTTATTGGGCGTTCCATATTGCCCACTAGCAACCGTTCTGAGGTCACTATCAAGAGAGCATTGATGATTCATTGCATTATGCTTGGAAAAGAAGTGGAGGTCCATCATGTGATTGCTTGTGAGATCTATACAATTGCAAATAAGAATTCCACTGAAGCCAAATTGGCTTATCCAAGCCTGATTTCCTTGCTCTGTAAAGAGGCTGGGGTGAAGATGGGAGTAGATGAGTTCATACCCATTGAACACCCAATCACCAAGAAGTCAATGGAAGGACAAATGCAAGACAACTCTATCAAGAGGAGGGCGCAGGAATTCCTCCCTGAATTCCCAAGAATTGACTACTGGACCAGCCTAGAAGCATCTATCACCAAGTTGCAAGAGACTATGGAGCAACTGAAGGAAGAACAGCAGAATCAGAACTGCATGCTCTGCAAATTGCTGAAGGAACAAGAGAAGCAGGGGCGTGAACTCCAAGAGTTGAAATGCCAAAAGCTCTCCTCTCAAGCTGAGGGAGCATCCACTTCTCAAAATCAAGGTTATTGAGTCCTAACTCTGTGAAAACCTCTATCATTAGGAGCCTATGTTTTTGCGTTTTTTTTTCTTTTGTTTTGTTTTCTATTTTTATTTTTTCTAGTCTCATCTTATATTTATCTTTGAGTCTTGTTCTTAATTCATAATTAATAAAATTGAAACTTTATGCCTTAAAGCTATGAATGTCCTATGAATCCATCACCTCTCTTAAATGAAAAATGCTTTAATCACAAAAGAACAAGAAGTACAGGATTTCGAAATTTATCCTTGAAACTAGTTGAATTAGTTTGATGTGGTGACAATACTTTTTGTTTTCTGAATGAATGCTTGAACAGTGCATATGTCTTTTGAACTTGTTGTTTTGAGAATGTTAAAAAAATTTGTTGGTTCTTGAAAGAATGAGGAAAAAGAGAACTGTTATTGAGGATCTGAAAAATCATCAGATTGATTCTTGAAGCAAGAAAAAGCAGTGGATACAAAAAAAAATTTCGAAAAAAAAAGAGAGAGAAAAGAAAAAGAAAAAGAAAGAAATAAAGTTGTGATCCAAGGCAACAAGAGTGTGCTTAAGAACCCTGGACACCTCTAATTGGGGACTTTAGCAAAGCTGAGTCACAATCTGAAAAGGTTCACCCAATTATGTGTCTGTGGCATGTATGTATCCGGTGGTAATACTGGAAGACAGAGTGCTTTGGGCCACAGCCAAGACTCATACACTAGCTATGTTCAAGAATCATTATACTCAACTAAGAGAATCAATAACACTATCTGAGTTCTGAGTTCTTATAGATGCCAATCATTCTGAACTTCAAGGGATAGAGTGAGCTGCCAAAACTGTTCGGAGGCAAAAAGCTACTAGTCCCGCTCATCTAATTGGAGCTATGTTTCCTTGATATTTTGGAGTCTATAGTATATTCCCTTCTTTTTATCCTATTTTGATTTTCAGTTGCTTGGGGACAAGCAACAATTTAAGTTTGGTGTTGTGATGAGCGGATAATTTATACGCTTTTTGGCATTGTTTTTAGTATGTTTTTAGTATAATCTAGTTAGTTTTTAGTATATTTTTATTAGTTTTTAGCTAAAATTCACTTTTCTGGACTTTACTATGAGTTTGTGTGTTTTTCTGTGATTTCAGATATTTTCTGGCTGAAATTGAGGGTCCTGAGCAAAAATCTGATTCCGAGACCAAAAAGGACTGCAGATGCTGTTGGATTCTGACCTCCCTGCACTCGAAATGGATTTTCTGGAGCTAGAGAAGCCCAATTGACGCGCTCTCAACGGCGTTGGAAAGTAGACATCCTGGGCTTTCCAGAAATATATGATAGTCCATACTTTGCCCAAGATTTGATGGCCCAAACCGGCGTAGCAATTCGGCCTCAGAAATTCCAGCGTTTAACGCTGGAACTGGCATGAAACTTGGAGTTAAACGCCCAAACTGGCATGAAAGCTGGCGTTTAACTCCAAAAAAGGTCTCTACACGAAAATGCTTCATTGCTCAACCCAAGCACACACCAAGTGGGCCCGGAAGTGGATTTTTAAGTCATTTACTCATCTTTGTATACCCTAGGCTACTAGTTTACTATTAATAGGATCATTTGACATTGTATCGGTACCTCATGACACTTTACACCTTTCTTTGTGTACTTTGCACGGCATGAGTCTCTAAACCCCATGGTTGGGGGTGAGGAGCTCTGCTGTGTCTTGATGGATTAATGCAATTACTACTGTTTCTCATTCAATCATGCTTGCTTCCATTCTAAGATAACACTTGTTCTCAACCTGGATGAATGTGATGATCCGTGACAATCATCATCATTCTCAACTAGGAACGTGTGCCTGACAACCACCTCCGTTCTACCTTAGATTAAGTAGTTATCTCTTGGATTCTTTAATCGGAATCTTCGTGGTATAAGCTAGAACTGATGGCGGCATTCAAGAGAATTCGGAAGGTCTAAACCTTGTCTGTGGTATTCTGAGTAGGATTCAATGATTGAGTGACTGTGACGAGCTTCAAACTCCTAGCAGGCGGGGCGTTAGTGACAGACGCAAAAGAATCACTAGATTCTATTCCGGCCTGACCGAGAACCGACAGATGAATTCCGCGTGCTGTGACAGAGCATATGCAATCGTTTTCACTGAGAGGATGGGAGGTAGCCATTGACAACGGTGAAACCCTACATACAGCTTGCCATGGAAGGAGACTTGCGTGTTTGAAGAAGAAGACAGTAGGAAAGCAGAGATTCAGAAGATGGAGCATCTCCAAACCTCAACCTATTCTCCATTACTGCAAAACAAGTAATCATTTCATGTTCTTTTGCTTTTCACAATCAATCCTGATAATTTCTGACATCCTCACTAAGATTTACAAGATAACCATAGCTTGCTTCAAGCCGACAATCTCCGTGGGATCGACCCTTGCTCACGCAAGGTATTACTTGGACGACCCAGTGCACTTGCTGGTTAGTTGTGCGGGGTTGCAAAAGTGTGATTGCAATTTCGTGCACCAGAATACCACAGACAAGGTTAGACTTTTCAGACTCCCATGAATGCCGCCATCAATTCTAGCTTATACCATGAAGATTCTGATCAAGGAATCCAAGAGATATGCGCCCGGTCTAAGGTAGAACGGAAGTGGTTGTCAGTCACGCGCATTCATAGGTGAGAATGATGATGAGTGTCATGGATCATCACATTCATCAAGTTGAAGTGCAACGAATATCTTAGAACAGGAATAAATTGAATTGAATAGAAAATAGTAGTAATTGCATTGAAAGTTGAGGTACAGCAGAGCTCTACACCCTTAATCTATAGTGCGTAGAAACTCCACCGTTGAAAATACATAAGTGAAAGGTCCAGTCATGGCCGAATGGCCAGCCCCCAAAACGTGATCAATAGTTTCCTAAGATGAATAATAAAATAAAACTGAGACCAAAGATGTCTAATACACTAGTAAAAAGTTCTATTTATACTAAACTAGCTACTAGGGTTTACAGAAGTAAGTAATTGATGCATAAATCCACTTCCAGGGCCCACTTGGTGTGTGCTTGGGCTGAGCTTGATCTATCCACAAGCTGAGGCTTCTCTTGGAGTTGAACGCCAATTTGTAACGTGTTTTGGGCGTTCAACTCTGGTTCGTGACGTGTTTCTGGCATTTGACTCCAGAATGCAGCATGGAACTGGCATTGAACGCCAGTTTTCGTCGTCTAATCACGAATAAAGTATAAACTATCATATATTTATGGAAAGATCTAGATGTTTATTTTCCAACGCCATTGAGAGCGTGCCATTTGGAGTTCTGTAGCTCCAGAAAATCCATTTCGAGTGCAGGGAGGTCAGATTCCAACAACATCAGCAGTCCTTTGTCAGCCTCCTATCAGAGTTTTGCTCAGGTCCCTCAATTTCAGCCAGAAAAATACCTGAAATCACAGAAAAACACACAAACTCATAGTAAAGTCCAGAAATGTAAATTTCGCATAAAAACTACTGAAAACATCCCTAAAAGTAACTAGATCCTACTAAAAACTACCTAAAAACAATGCCAAAAAGCGTATAAATTATCCGCTCATCACAACACCAAACTTAAATTGTTGCTTGTCCCCAAGCAACTGAAAATCAATTAGGATAAAAAGAAGAGAATATACTATAAATTCCAGAATATTAATGAATATTAATTATAATTAGATGAGCGGGACTTGTAGCTTTTTGCTTCTGAATAGTTTTGGCATCTCACTTTTTCCTTTGCAGTTTAGAATGATTGGCTTCTCTAGGAACTTAGAATTTTGGATAGTGTTATTGACTTTCCTAGTTAAGCATGTTGATTCTTGAACACAGCTACTTATGAGTCTTGGCCGTGGCCCTAAGCATTTTGTTTTCCAGTGTTACCACCGGATACATAAATGCCACAGACACATTACTGGGTGAACCTTTTCAGATTGTGACTCAGCTTTGCCAGAATCCCCAGTTAGAGGTGTCCAGAGCTCTTAAGCACACTCTTTTTGCTTTGGATCACGACTTTAACCACTCAGTCTCAAGCTTCTCACTTGGACCTTCATGACACAAGCACATGATTAGGGACAGCTTGGTTTAGCCGCTTAGGCCTGGAGTTTATTTCCTTGGGCCCTCCTATCCATTAATGCTCAAAGCCTTGGATTCTTTTTACTCTTGCCTTTTGGTTTTAAGGGCTATTGGCTTTTTCTGCTTTCTTTTTCTTTTTCTTTCTATTTTTTTTTCGCCATTTTTTTCGCAAGCTTTTTACTTTTCACTGCTTTTTCTTGCTTCAAGAATCAATTTCATGATTTCTCAGATCATCAATAACATTTCTCTTTGTTCATCATTCTTTCAAGAGCCAACAATTTTAACATTCATAAACAACAATATCAAAAGACATATGCACTGTTCAATCATCTTTCAGAAAACAAAAAGTATTGTCACCACATCAATATAATTAAACTAAATTCAAGGATAAATTCGAAATTCATGTACTTCTTGTTCTTTTGAATTAAAACATTTTTCATTTAAGAGAGGTGAAGGATTAATGGATTTTATTCATAGCTTTAAGATATAGTTGCTAACTACTAATGATCATGAAGTAGAGACACAAAACATAGATAAACACACAACATAAAAATCGAAAAGCAGAAAGAAATAAGAACAAGGAATGAATCCACCTTTAGTGGCGTCTTCTTCTTGAAGGACCAACAATGTCCTTAAGCTCTTCTATGTCCCTTCCTTGCCTTTGTTGCTCCTCCCTCATTGCTCTTTGATCTTCTCTTATTTCATGGAGAATGATGGAGTGCTCATGATGTTCCACCCTTAATTGTTCCACATTGTGGCTCAAATCTTCTAAGGAGGTGTTGAGTTGCTCCCAATAGTTGTTAGGAGGAAAGTGCATCCCTTGAGGCATCTCAATGATTTCTTGATTATGAGCTTCCTCATGCATCTCTTGAGAACCGTGAGGGATCTCTCTTGCTTGCTCCATCCTCTTCTTGGTGATGGGCTTATCCTCTTCAATGGGGATGTCTCCCTCTATGATAACTCCAGCTGAGTAACATAGATGGCAAATAAGGTGAGGAAAAGCTAGCCTTGCCATGGTGGAGGTCTTATCGGCTATGTTGTAGATTTCATTGGAGATGACCTCATGAACTTCTACTTCCTCTCCAATCATGATGCTATGAATCATGATGGCCCGATCCACAGTAACTTCAGATCGGTTGCTAGTGGGAATGATGGAGCGTTGAATGAACTCCAACCATCCTCTAGCCACAGGCTTGAGGTCCAGTCTTCTTAGTTGAACTGGCTTGGCTTTAGAATCTATTCTCTATTGAGCTCCTTCCACACATATGTCCATTAGGACTTGGTCCAACCTTTGATTAAAGTTGACCCTTCTAGTGTAAGGGCGTTCATCTCCTTGCATCATGGGCAAGTGAAACGCCAACCTCACATTTTCCGGACTAAAATCTAAGTATTTCCCCCGAACCATTGTGAGATAATTCTTTGGATTCGGGTTCATACTTTGATCATGGTTCCTAGTGATCCATGCATTGGCATAGAACTCTTGAACCATTAAGATTCCGACTTGTTGCATGGGGTTGGTTAAGACTTCCCAACCTCTTCTTCGGATCTCATGTCGGATCTCCGAATACTCATTCTTCTTGAGCTTGAAAGGGACCTCAGGGATCACCTTCTTCTTTGCCACAACATCATAGAAGTAGTCTTGATGGCTCTTGGAGATGAATCTTTCCATCTCCCATGACTCGGAGGTGGAAGCTTTTGTCTTCCCTTTTCCTTTTCTAGAGGATTCTCCAGCCTTAGGTGCCATTGATGGTAATGGGAAAACAAAAAGCTTATGCTTTTACCACACCAAACTTAAAATATTGCTCGCCCTTGAGCAAGAGATGAAAGAAAAGAAGAAGAAGAAGAAGAAGAAAATATGGTAGAGAGGGAGAGATGGAGGTTCGGCCAAGGGGAAGAAGAGGGGGTTGTGTTGTGTAAAAATGAAGTAGAATGGAAGGGTAGATATAGGGAGAGGGGGGAGTGTTTATTCGGCCATTTAGGATGGGAATGGGTGGGAAAATGGTTTTGAATTTTTGAAGGTAGGAGGGGTTTATGGGGAAGAGTGGGTGGATGTGAGTGGTGAAGGGGGTGATTGGGAAGAGGAATTGAGGTGATTGGTGAAGAGTGTTAGGAAGTGTGACATGGGGAATAGTCATCACAAAAATAGGATTAGGAGGTAAGGTTGGAATATAGTAGGTGGTGATCCTGTGTGGTCCACAGATCCTGAGGTGTCAAGGAATTCCATCCCTGCACCAAATAGGCATGTCAATTGCCTTTGCACACCATTCTGGCGTTTAAACGCCGTGTGGTGCACATTCTGGGCATTCAACGCCCATGTAAAGCATGTTTCTGGCGTTCAGCGCCAGAATGATGCTCTGTTCTGGCGTTGAACGCCAGCCAGATGCTTCTTACTGGCGTTGAACGTCAGCCTGTGCTTCCTCCAAGGTGTGATTTTTTTTCTTCTGCTGTTTTTGATTCTGTTATTAATTTTTATGATTTTTTCGTGACTCCTCATGATCATGTACCTAATAAAACACAAAATAAAAATAAAATAATATAAAATCAAAATTAGATAAAATTAGGTTGCCTCCCAACAAGCGCTTCTTTAATGTCAATAGCTTAACAGTGGCTCTCATGGAGCCACAAGATGATCAGGTCAATGTTGTATAGTCCCAACACCAAACTTAGAGTTTGGATATGGGGTCTTAACAACAAAATTAGAGTTTGGTTGTGGCCTCCCAACACCAAACTTATAGTTTGACTGTGGGGGTTCTTCTTGACTTTGAACTGAGAGAAGCTCTTCATGCTTACTCTCTTTTGTCACAGAGGGATGGTCATGTGCCTTAAACACAAGGTAGTCCCCATTCAATTGAAGGACTAATTCACCTCTGTTGACATCTATCACAGCTTCTGCTGTGGCTAGGAAAGGTCTTCCAAGGATGATGCATTCATCCTCTTCCTTCCTAGTGTCTAAGATTATGAAATCAGCAGGGATGTAAAGGCCTTCAACCTTTACTAACACGTCCTCCACTATTCCATAAGCTTGTCTCAATGACTTGTCTGCCAATTGTAATGAGAACAAGGTAGGTTGTACCTCAATGATCCCCAGCTTCTCCATTACAGAGAGTGGCATAAGATTTATCCCTGACCCCAGATCACATAGAGCCTTTTCAAAGGTCATGGTGCCTATGGTACAAGGTATTAAGAACTTGCCAGGATCTTGTTTCTTTTGAGGTAGAGTTTTCTGAATCCAAGAATCTAGTTCACTAATGAGCAAGGGAGGTTCACTTTCCCAAGTCTCATTACCAAACAACTTGGCATTCAGCTTCATGATAGCTCCTAAATATTGAGCAACTTGCTCTCCAGTCACATCTTCATCCTCTTCAGAGGAAGAATAGTCTTCAGAGCTCATGAATGGCAGAAGGAGATTTAATGGAATCTCTATGGTCTCTGTATGAGCCTCAGATTCCTTTGGATCCTTAATAGGAAACTCCTTCTTGCTTGAAGGACGTCCCAGGAGGTCTTCCTCACTAGGATTTTCGTCCTCCTCCTCCCTTGTGCATTCAGCCACATTGATCTCATCAATGGCCTTGCACTCTCCTTTTGGATTCTCTTCTGTATTTCTTGGGAGAATACTGGGAGGAGTTTCAATGACTTTATTACTCAGCTGGCCCACTTGTGCCTCCAGGTTTCTGATGGAGGATCTCGTTTCACTCATGAAACTGAAAGTGGCTTTTGACAGATCAGAGACTATATTGGCTAAATTAGAAGTGTTTTGTTCAGAATTCTCTGTCTGTTGCTGAGAAGATGATGGATATGGCTTGCTATTGCTCAGCCTATTGCATCCACCATTGTTAAAGCCTTGTTGAGGCTTTTGTTGATCCTTCCATGAGAAATTTGGATGATTTCTCCATGATGAGTTATAGGTATTTCCATAAGGTTCACCCATGTAATTAACCTCTGCCATGGCAGGGTTCTCAGGATCATAAGCTTCTTCAGCAGCTGCCTCTTTAGTACTGTTGGATGCATGTTGCCATCCATTCAGATTTTGAGAGATCATGTTGACCTGTTGAGTCAACACTTTGTTCTGAGCCAATATGGCATTCAGAGCATCAATTTCAAGAACTCCTTTCTTCTGAGGTATCCCATTATTCACGGAATTTCTCTCAGAAGTGTACATGAATTGGTTGTTTGCAACCATGTCAATGAGTTCTTGAGCCTCTTCAGGTGTTTTCTTTAGGTGAATAGATCCACTTGCAGAATGGTCCAATGACATTTTCGAAAATTCAGATAGACCATAATAGAATATATCTAATATGGTCCATTCTGAGAACATGTCAGATGGACATCTTTTGGTCAGCTGCTTGTATCTTTCCCAAGCTTCATAGAGGGATTCACCATCTTTTTGTTTGAAGGTTTGAACATCCACTCTCAGCTTGCTCAGCTTTTGAGGAGGAAAGAATTTATCCAAGAAGGCAGTCACCAGCTTATCCCAGGAGTCCAGGCTATCCTTGGGTTGTGAATCCAACCATATTCTAGCTCTGTCTCTTACAGCAAAAGGGAAAAGCATGAGTCTGTAGACTTCAGGATCAACTCCATTCGTCTTTACAGTCTCACAGATCTGCAAGAACTCAGTTAGAAACTAATAAGGATCTTCAGATGGAAGTCCATAAAACTTGCAGTTTTGTTGCATTAAGGCAACTAGCTGAGGTTTCAGCTCAAAGTTATTGGCTCCAAAGGCAGGAATGGAGATGCTTCTTCTATCAAACTTGGACGTTGGCTTTGTGAAGTCACCAAGCATTCTCCTTGCATTATTATTATTTTCGGCTGCCATCTCCTTCTCTTGTTCTAATATTTCTGATAGGTTACCTTTAGATTGTTGTAACTTAGCTTCTCTTAATTTTCTCTTCAGAGTCCTTTTAGGTTCTGGATCAATTTCAACAAGAGTGCCTTTATCCTTGTTCCTGCTCATATGAAAGAGAAGAAAACAAGAAAAGAAAGAGGCATCCTCTATGTCACAGTATAGAGATTCCTTTATGTTAGTAGAAAAAGAAAGGGGAGAAGAAAGTAGAAGAGGGGATTCGGATATTAGGTGGAGAGAGGTGAAGAGAAGTGTTAGTAATTGAATAAATAAATAGAATAAGAAAAGAGAGGGAGAATTTCGAAAACAATTTTGAAAAAGGGGTTAGTAAATTTCGAAAATTAGAAATAAGATAAGATTAAATTTAAAATTTAAAATAAAAGAATTTTTGAAAAAGAGACGAGATATTTTCGAAAATTAGAGAGGGAAAAATAGTTAGGTGGTTTTGAAAAAGATAAGAAACAAACAAAAAGTCAAAGAGTTAGTTGAAAAAGATATTAAAATCAAAATTTGAAAAGATAAGAAGATAGGAGGTTAGATAAGATATTTTGAAATCAAATTTTGAAAAAGATAAAATTTTGAAAAAGATAAGATAAGAGATAAAAAGATTTAATTTAAAAATTTGAAATTACTTACCTCACTAACAAGAAACTACAAGATAAGATTCTAGAACTTAAAGATTGAACCTTTCTTAACAAGAAAGTAACAAACTTCAAATTTTTGAATCAATCACATCAATTGTTAGCTAATTTTCGAAAATATGATATAAAACTAAGAAAAAGATTTTGAAAATTATTTTGAAAAAGATTTTTGAAAATTTTCGAAAAAGAGGAAAAATTGGAAAAGATATGATTTTTGAAAAAGATTTTGAAAAGATAAGATTTTTAAAATTGAAAATTTAACTTGACTTGTAAGAAACAACTAATTTTGAAAATTTTTGACTAAGTCAACTCAAATTTTCGAAAATTTGGAGAAAAATAAGGAAAAGATATTTTTTGATTTTTGAATTTTTAATGATGAGAGAGAAAAACACAAACATGACCCAAAACATGAAAATTTTGGATCAAACACATGATGCATGCAAGAACACTATGAATATCAAGATGAACACCAAGAACACTTTGAAGATCATGATGAACATCAAGAACATAATTTTGAAAAATTTTTGATGCAAAGAAAACATGCAAGACACCAAACTTAGAAATTTTTAATGCTTGGAAAATATGAATGCAAAAATGCAGATGAAAAACAACAAAAGACACAAAACAAGAAATCATCAAGATCAATCAAGAAGACTTGTCAAGAACAACTTGAGGATCATGAAGAACACTATGAATGCATGAGATTTTCGAAAAAATGCAAGAAAAATTTTAAAAACATGCAATTGACACCAAACTTAAAAATTAACACAAGACTCAAACAAGAAACACAAAATATTTTTGATTTTTATGATTTTCTAATTTTTTGTATTTTTATTCTAATTTTTTCGAAGAACATGGTTAGAAAAACGAAAAAGAAAAGAAAAATTTTGAAAAAGATTTTTGAAAAGAAAAGTATCTAATCTGAGCAACAAGATGAACCGTCAGTTGTCCATACTCGAACAATCCCCGGCAACGGCGCCAAAAACTTGGTGGACGAAATTGTGATTCCTTTGTTATTGTATTTTGTAAAATTCATTGCTTTTTCAACTATGAAAACATCCCTATAAGTAGCTTGAACTTACTAAAAACTACCTAAAAACAATGCCAAAAAGCGTATAAATTATCCGCTTATCAGTGCCTATGGTACAGGGTATTGAGAATTTGCCAAGATCTTGTCTCTTTTGTGGTAAGATTTTTTGAACCCATGTATCTAGTTCACTAATGAGCAAGGGAGGTTCACCTTCCCAAGTCTCATTACCAAACAACTTGGCATTCAGCTTCATGATGACTCCTAGATATTGAGCAACTTGTTCTCCAGTTACATCTTCATCCTCTTCTGAGGAAGAATAGTTTTCGGAGCTCATGAATGGTAGAACGAGATTTAGTGGAATCTGTATGGTCTCTATATGAGCCTCAGATTCCTTTAGGTCCTCAATAGGGAACTCCCTCTTGTTTGGGAGACGTCCCAGGAGGTCTTCCTCACTAGGATTTTTGTCCTTCTCCTCCTTTGTGCATTCGGCCATTTTGATCACATCAATGACCTTGCACTCTCCTTTTGGATTCTCTTCTGTATTGCTTGGGAGACTATTAGGAGGTGTATCCGTTAATGGAGGATCTTGTGCCTCCAAATTTCTAATGGAGGATCTTGTTTCACTCATGAAACTTAAAGTGGCCTTAGACAGATCAAAGACTAGATTAGCTAAATTAGAAGTGCTTTGTTCAGAATTCTCTGTCTGTTGCTGAGAAGATGATGGAAAAGGCTTGCTATTGCTCAGCCTATTTCGTCTGCCATTGTTAAAGCCTTGTTGAGGCTTTTGTTGATCTTTCCATGAGAAATTTGGATGATTTCTCCATGATGAATTATAGGTGTTTCCATAAGGTTTACCCATGTAATTTACCTCTGCTATTGCAGGGTTGTCAGGATCATAAGCTTCTTCAGAAACTGCCTCTTTAGTACTGTTGGATGCATTTAGTCATCCATTCAGACCTTGAGAAATCATGTTGACTTGTTGAGTCAACACTTTGTTCTGAGCCAATATGGCATTCAGAGCATCAATTTCAAGAACTCCCTTCCTCTGAGGCATCCCATTATCCACGGAATTCCTCTCAGAAGTGTACATGAATTGGTTATTTGCAACCATGTCAATAAGTTCTTGAGTTTCTGCAGGCGTTTTCTTTAGGTGAATGGATCCACCTGCAGAATGATCCAATGACATTTTGGAAAACTCAGATAGACCATAATAGAATATATCTAATATGGTCCATTCTGAAAACATGTCAGAAGGACACTTTTTGGTCATCTGCTTGTATCTTTCCCAAGCTTCATAGAAGGATTCACCATCTTTTTGCTTTAAGGTTTGAACATCCACTCTAAGCTTGCTCAACTTTTGAGGAGGAAAGAATTTATCCAAGAAGGCTGTGACCAGCTTATCCCAGGAGTCCAGGCTATCTTTAGGTTGTGAGTCCAACCATGTTCTAGCTATGTCTCTTATAGCAAAAGGGAAAAGCATAAGCTTGTAGACTTCAGGATCTACTCCATTCGTCTTAACAGTCTCACAAATCTGCAAGAACTCAGTTAAAAACTAATAAGGATCTTCAGATGGAAGTCCATGAAACTTGCAGTTTTGTTGCATCAAAGCAACTAATTGAGGTTTCAGCTCAAAATTGTTTGCTCCAATGGCAGGAATTGAGATGCTTCTTCCATCAAACTTAGACGTTGATTTAGTGAAATCACCAAGCATCCTCCTTGCATTATTGTTGTTGGGTTCGGCTGCCATCTCCTTCTCTTGTTCGAAAATTTCAGAAAGGGTGCCTCTGGATTGTTGTAATTTAGTTTCTCTTAGTTTCCTCTTCAGAGTCCTTTCAGGTTCTGGATCAGCTTCAACAAAGATGCCTTTTTCCTTATTCCTGCTCATATAGGAAAGAAGAGAACAAGAAAAGAAAGAGGAATCCTCTATGTCACAGTAAAGAGGTTCCTTATTGTTAGTAGAAGAAGAAAGGGAATAAAGAAAAGAGAATGAATAGTCTGGATAAAGAGTAAAGGTAGGGGCAGTGAATTGAGATGAAGAGTGGTGAAGAGAAGTGTTAGTAAATAAATAAATAAATAAATAGAATAAGATGAGAGATAGAAATTTTTTAAAATAATTTTTGAAAAAGAGTTAATGAATTTCAAAAATTAAGATAAGAAATAAAATTAAAATTAAAAGTTGAAACAATTAATTAATTAAAAAGAAATTTGAAAAAGGAGGAGATATTCTCGAAAATTAGAGAGGAAGAAGTAGTTAAGTTGTTTTCAAAAAGATAAGAAACAAACAAGAAGTTAGTTAGTTGATTGAAAAAGATTTGAAAATTAATTTTGAAAAGATAAGAAGAAAAGAAGATATTTTTGAAATTAAATTTTTGGATAAGATAAAATTTTTGAAAAAGATATGATAAAAAAGATAAGATAAGAAGATATGATAAAAAAATAGGATTGAAAAAGCTTTAATTTTTAAAATTAAAATTAATTACTTAACTAACAAGAAACTAAAAGATATGATTCTAGAATTTAAAGATTGAACCTTTCTTAATAAGAAAGTAACAAACTTTAAATTTTTGTATCAATCACATTAATTGTTAGTGTAATTTCGAAAATTTGAAATAAAATTAAGAAAAATATTTTGAAAATAATTTTAAAATTTTCGAAATTAATAAGATAAAAATGAAAAAGATTTGATTTTTGAAAAAAATTTTGAAAATATAGGATTTTTAAAATTGAAAATTTGACTTGACTTATGAGAAGCAACTAATTTTAAAAATTTTTTACTAAGTCAACTCAAATTTTCGAAAATTAGGAGAGAATTAAGGAAAAGATATTTTTTTATTTTTGAATTTTTAATGATGAGAGAGAAAAACAACAAAAATGACTCACAACACGAAAATTATGAATCAAAACTCATGATGCATGCAAGAACACTATGAATGTCAAGATGAACACCAAGAACACTTTGAAGATCATGATGAATATCAAGAACATATTTTTGAAAAATTTTTGATGCAAAGAAAACATGCAAGACACCAAACTTAGAAATCTTTAATGTTTGGACTCTAACAAACGAAAAATGCATATGATAAACAACAAAAAATACAAAACAAGAAAACATCAAGATCAAACAAGAAGACTTACCAAGAACAACTTGAAGATCATGAAGAACACCATGAATGCATGAATTTTTCGAAAAAATGCAAGAACAATATGAATATGCAATTGACACCAAACTTAAAAATTGACTCAAGACTCAAACAAAAAACACAAAATATTTTTGGTTTTTATGATTTTATTAATTTTTTTTGGATTTTCTTACTAAATTTTTCGAAAACATATTTTGGAAAAAGGAAGTAATGAATTCATAGTCCTCAATCAAAATCCTATGAGTTAGACATGGCTTAATAGCCAGCCAAGCTAAAACATGTTTCATGAAACACTAGAATTCATTCTTAAAAAATTTGAAAAATTTTCGAAAACAAAGGGAAAAATTTAGAAAAATATTTTTTTTGAAAACTTTTTGAAAAGAAAAATAAAAAGAAAATTACCTAATCTGAGCAACAAGATGAACCGTCAATTGTCCAAACTCGAACAATCCCTGGCAACTGCGCCAAAAACTTGGTGCACGGATTTGTGATCATCAACAATGGCTCCAATAATTTGGTAGCTCTCACACGTGGATTACACTTAGTCACAACTCCGCACAACTAACCAGCATGTGCACTGGGTCGTCCAAGTAATAACTTACGTGAGTAAAGGTCGATCCCACGGAGATTGTTTGTATAAAGCAATCTATGGTCATCTTGTAGATCTCAGTCAGGCTGATTCAAATGTGATTGGATTATATAATTAAAATATAAATAAAATAGGATAAAAATACTTATGTAAATTAATGGTGGGAATTTCAGATAAGCGTATGGAGATGATTGTCCCTGTTGAATCTCTGCTTTCCTAATGCTTTCATACAATACTTCTTACTCCTTTCCATGGCAAGCTGTATGTAGGGCATCACCGTTGTCAATGGCTACATCCCATCCTCTCAGTGAAAATGGTCCAAATGCTCCGTCACAGCACGGCTAATCATCTGTCGATTCGCAATCAGGTTGGAATAGAATTCCGTGATTCTTTTGTGTCTGTCACTAACGCCTAGCCTTCAGGAGTTTGAAGCTCGTCACAGTCATTCAATCCTGGAATCCTACTCGGAATACCGCAGACAATGTTAGACTTTCCGTATTCCCATGAATGCCGCCATCAATTCTAGCTTATACCACAAAGATTCTGATAAAGGAATCCAAGAGATATGTGCCCGGTCTAAGGTAGACCGGAAGTGGTTGTCAGTCACACGCGTTCATAGGTGAGAATGATGATGTGTGTCACAGGTCATCACATTCATCAAGCTGAAGTGCAACGAATATCTTAGAACAAGAATAAATCGAATTGAATAGAAAATAGTAGTAATTGCATTGAAACTTGAGGTACAGTAGAGCTCCATACCCTTAATCTATGGTGTGTAGAAAGTCCACCATTGAAAATACATAAGTGAAAGGTCCAGGCATGGCCGAATGGCCAGCCCCAAAAACATGATCAATAGTCTCCTAAGATGAATAATAAAATAAAACTGAGACCAAAGATGTCTAATACACTAGTAAAAAGTTCTATTTATACTAAACTAGCTACTAGGGTTTACAGAAGTAAGTAATTGATGCATAAATCCACTTTCAGGGCCCACTTGGTGTGTGCTTGGGCTGAGCTTGATCTATCCACGAGCTGAGGCTTCTCTTGGAGTTGAACGCCAAGTTATAACATGTTTTGGGCGTTCAACTCTGGTTCGTGACGTGTTTCTGGCGTTTGACTCCAGAATGCAGCATGGAACTGGCATTGAGCGCCAGTTTACGTCGTCTAATCACGAATAAAGTATGGACTATTATATATTTCTGGAAAGCTCTGGATGTCTATTTTCCAAATCCGTTGCGAGCGCGCCATTTGGAGTTTTGTAGCTCCAGAAAATCCATTTCGAGTGCAGGGAGGTCAGATTCCAACAACATCAGCAGTCCTTTGTCAGCCTCCTATCAGAGTTTTGCTCAGGTCCCTCAATTTCAGCCAGAAAAATACCTGAAATCACAGAAAAACACACAAACTCATAGTAAAGTCCAGAAATGTGAATTTAGCATAAAAACTACTGAAAACATCCCTAAAAGTAACTAGATCCTACTAAAAACTACCTAAAAACAATGCCAAAAGGCGTATAAATTATCCGCTCATCAAGTATGGACAGCGTTAGGGATCTCTGAATTGAAGAAGGGTTATGCAAATAAAGATCAGGAATTTTGAGTTTCTATATATATGTGTGTGTGAGAAATGACTAAAAAACATATGCGAGAAATAAACTATTAATGATAATTTAGGAAATTCATAAATTTCGGGGAATAGCGGGGACAGAGCGGGGATCCCAGCTCGGGTCCCCGCGCCTGCTTCGGGGGAATTTTTTCCCCCATCCCCATCCCCATGGGGAAAATTCCCCACAATTGGATCCCCATTCAAGACAGTCCCCGCAGGGATCCCCGCGTCTCGAGGAGTTTTGACATCCCTATAATTGATTAGCTAAGTTGGTTCATCAATAAGGTAAAAGGCCAAATATGTTTCTTGAACCATTTGCTTGAAGTGCATCCTATGAGACTAGCTAAATAACAAGACCCCAAAGAGAAAAAGAATGAAAAAGAAAGAAAAGAGCAAGAAATAAGGCTAGGGACCAATAGTTTGAACCTTCAGGCACGTGTCTGTGGTGTTTGTGTACAAGGATCTGCTTGGATGAGTAAGTTCTTAGGAGTGCCTCACCACTTGGTAACTTGGGTTAACTAACTCGGGATTATCAACTGAAAGTCCACTGTCAAGAGCAACCTTGCTACAAAACATTAAGTGACCCAAAGAGGTGCTGGACACCAAGGTCTCAGGGAAGAAAATAACAAACTATATGCATGTGGTGTGTATGTGTGGAGGAGAGACTTGAGTGAGTAAGTCCTTGGGGTGCTTCAACACCTAGCACCTTGAACCAACTGGTTTGGGAGTGCTGGCTGAAAGCTTATTATAAAGAGTTGCCTCAACACATAGCACTTAGCCTAAGAAAGCAATAAGCTCTAAAAGAAAAAAAAAGGGGAGAGGAAAACAAAGCAATGTTAAAAAGGGATCAGTAAATAAGAGTCTCATAGAATGCAACAAAGTGAGTGTTCAAAGGCATGTTAAGGGCCTAGAAACCAGCAAGGGCATGAACCTAAGTTGCTATGCATGAAACCCCATGAACCAAGGATTTGACTTTTAGAGATAAGCACTTGTTTATCTTGTATATTCATTCATTCTTCTTATTCTTTAGCACTTGCTTGAGGACAAACAAGATTTAAGTTTGGTGTTGTGATGCCAAGGCATCTTGGCCAGTTTCACTAGCCTTTTCTTTACATATTTTAGGTAGTCTCATGCATTTTCTTTGGTAGTAAGCAAGTTTTTGGGTGAATATGCACTTACATCTTGATTCAAGCGAACATTGTGAACATTACATGATTTCATGGGAATAATGCACGAATTGAATGGCAATTTAGATGATGCAGAATCTCATAATCTAGAACAAAGCTTTGATGCACTTTGTTTGTTTGATTTCAGGCCAAATGAAGTATAGAAGAGCCACGTTAGTAGCTACGTTAGTACCACTAACGTGGTCATTAATGTGGAAAGGGAGTGATGAGCGGATAATTTATACTCTTTTTGGCATTGTTTTTAGTATGTTTTAGTTAGTTTTTATTATATTTTTATTAGTTTTTATTTAAAATTCACTTTTCTGGACTTTACTCCGAGTTTGTATGTTTTTCTATGATTTCAAGTATTTTCTGGCTGAAATTGAGGGAGCTGAGCAAAAATCTGATTCAGAGGCTAAAAAGGACTGCAGATGCTGTTGGATTCTGACCTCCCTGCACTCGAAGTGGATTTTGTGGAGCTAAAGAAGCCCAATTCACGTGCTCTCAATTGCTTTGGAAAGTAGATATCTTGGGCTTTCCAGCAATGTATAATAGTTCATACTTTGCCCGAGATTTGATGGCCCAAACCGGCATTCCAAATCAGCTCAAGAATTCTGGCGTTTAACGCCGGAACTGGCACAAGAATGGGAGTTAAACGCCCAAACTGGCACAAAAGCTGGCGTTTAACTCCAAGAAAAGTTTCTACACATGAAAGCTCCAATGCTCAGCCCAAGCACATACCAAGTGGGCCCAGAAGAGAATTTTTATATCATTTACTCATCTTTGTAAACCCTAAGCTACTAGTTCTCTACAAATAGGACCTTTTGCTATTGTATTAGACATCTTTTGATCACTTTAGATCTTAGGATCATCTTTGGACGTCTAGTTCTTATATTATGGGAGGCTGGCCATTCGGCCATGCCTAGACCTTGTTCTTATGTATTTTCAACGGTGGAGTTTCTACACACCATAGATTAAGGTGTGGAGCTCTGCTGTACCTCGAGTATTAAAGCAATTACTATTGTTCTTCTATTCAATTCAGCCTATTCTTGTTCTAAGATATCACTTGTTCCTCAACTTGATGAATGTGATGATCTGTGACACTCATCATCACTCTCACTTATGAACCTGTGCCTGACAACCACCTCCGTTCTACCTTAGATTGAGTGGATATCTCTTGGATCCCTTAATCGGAATCTTCGTGGTATAAGCTAGAATTGATGGCAGCATTCAAGAGAATCCGGAAGGTCTAAACCTTGTCTGTGGTATTCTGAGTAGGATGAATAGCCGTGCTGTGACAGAGTGCGTTGAACATTTTCATTGAGAGGACGGGACTGTAGCCATTGACAACGGTGATGCCCAACATACAGCTTGCCATGGAAAGGAGTAAGAAGTATTAGATGAAGACAGTAGGAAAGCAGAGAGACGGAAGGGACAAAGCATCTCCATACGCTTATCTGAAATTCTCACCAATGAATTACATAAGTATATCTATTTTTATTTTATGTTTTATTTATCTTTTAATCATTAATCCTCCATAACCATTTGAATCCGCCTGACTGAGATTTACAAGATGACCATAGCTTGCTTCATACCAACAATCTCCGTGGGATCGACCCTTACTCGCGTAAGGTTTATTACTTGGACGACCGAGTGCACTTGCTGGTTAGTTGTACGAAGTTGTGATAAAGAGTTGAGATTGCAATTGAGCGTACCATGTTGATGGCGCCATTGATGATCACAATTTCGTGCACCAAGTTTTTGGCGCCGTTGCCGGGGATTGTTTGAGTTTGGACAACTAACGGTTCATCTTGTTACTTAGATTAGGTATTTTTCTTTAGAATTTTTAAGAATGAATTCTAGAGTTTCAAGGTGATGTTCTTATCATCACCAAAGCTGATTGATTCTCATCAATTTAGCTCTTAAATGTAATGTCCTGCTGAAGCTTGGCTAGCCATGTCTAATCTTTTTAGACTACAACTTTAGACTAACATTGCATGATTCCTGGAATTCTTATTAAAAGTTTTGATCCTCTTTATTTTCTTTTTCCACATAATTTTTGAAAATCCAAAAAAATTACAAAATCATAAAAGCTAAAAATATTCCTTGTGTGAGTCTAGTGTCTCATTTTAAGTTTGGTGTCAATTGCATGTTTCTATTCTTCTTGCATTTTTTTCGAATTCAATCATGTATCTTCATTGATCTTCAAGTTGTTCTTGATGATTTCCTTACTCTGATCTTTAAATTCTCTTGTCTTGAGTGTTTTGTTGTTTCTCATATGCATTCTCAATTTGTTAGTGTCAATAGTATATAAACTTCTAAGTTTGGTGTCTTGCATGCATTGTTTATTTGATCTTAGTTTCATTTTGATTATTCCTCATTATTAAAAATCCAAAAAATTTTTTTGTGTCTTTTCAAGTCAATAATACAGAGAATTGAAGATTCAGAACATTCAGCAGAGGAATTACACAGAAAAAGCTGGGCGTTCAAAACGCCCATTGAGGAAGGAAAACTGGCATTTAAACGCCAGCTAGGTTGCCTGGCTGGGCGTTTAACGCCCAAAAGGGTAGAGTTTTGGGCGTTAAATGCCAGAATGGATACCATTTTGGGCGTTTAATGCCAGGATGGCACAAGATGGAAGATTCTGTTTTTTAATTCAATTTTTTTTCAAGTTTTCATAATTTTTCAAAATCAAATCTTTTTCAAATCATATCTTTTCAATCATATATTTTCAAAATCAATTTCTTTCCATTTTCAAAAATACTTGCTAACAATTAATGATTTGATTCAACATTTCAAGTGTGTTGCCTTTTCTGTTGAGAAAGGTTTAATGTCTGGATCATATCTTTTAAATTTCTTGTTAGCCAAGTCATTAATTTTAAAAATCAAATCTTTTTAAATTGTTTTTCAATCATATCTTTTTAAAACCATAACTTTTCAATTATATCTTCTTAATCACATCTTTTTCAAAATAGTTTTCAATCATATCTTTTTTATTTCTAATTTCAAAATCTTTTTCAAATTTCACTTAATTGCTTTCCCAATCATAGTTTTCGAAAATCAATTACCATTTTTCAAAATTTCTTTTAATTAATTCACTTTAATTTTCAAAAAATTTCTTCCCTTCTTCTCACATCCTTCTATTTATGGACTAACACTCCTCCTCAATGCACAATTCGAACTCTATCTCTCTTGATAAGTTCGAATTCTTCTACCTCCTCCTTCTATTCTTCTTTTCCTTTGACACCTCAAGGAATCTCTATACTGTGACATAGAGGATTCCATATTTTCTTGTTCTCTTCTCTTTCATATGAGCAGGAGCAAAGACAAAAGCATTCTTGTTGAGGCTGATCCTGAACCTGAAAGGACCTTGAAGCGAAAGCTAAGAGAAGCTAAAGCACTACTCTCTGTAGAGGACCTAACAGAAATCTTCAAACAAGAAGAAGACATGGCAGCCAAAAACAACAACAATGCCAACAATGCAAGGAAGGTGCTGGGTGACTTTACTGCACCTACTCCCGACTTCTATGGGAGAAGCATCTCTATCCCTGCCATTGGAGCAAACAACTTTGAGCTTAAGCCTCAATTAATTTCTCTAATGCAACAGAATTACAAGTTCCATGGACTTTCATTGGAAGATCCTCATCAGTTTTTAGCTGAATTCTTACAAATCTGTGACACTGTCAAGACCAATGGGGTTGACCCTGAGGTCTACAGACTTACGCTATTCCCTTTTGCTGTAAGAGACGGAGCTAGGATATGGTTGGAGTCACAACCTAAAGAAATCCTGAACTCTTGGGAAAAGCTAGTCAATGCCTTCTTGGCAAAGTTCTTTCCACCTCAAAAATTGAGTAAGCTTAGAGTGGAAGTCCAAAACTTCAGACAGAAAGAAGGTGAATCCCTCTATGAAGCTTGGGAAAGGTACAAACAATTGATCAGAAAGTGTCCTTCTGACATGCTTTCTGAATGGAGCATCATAGGTATCTTCTATGATGGTCTGTCTGAACTGTCCAATATGTCATTGGACAGCTCTGCTGGAGGATCTCTTCATCTAAAGAAGACGCCTGCAGAAGCTCAAGAATTCATTGAAATGGTTGCAAATAACCAATTCATGTACACTTCTGAAAGGAATCCTGTGAACAATGGGACGAATCAGAAGAAAGGAGTTCTTGAGATTGATACTCTGAATGCCATATTAGCTCAGAACAAAATATTGACTCAGCAAGTCAATATGATTTCTCAAAGTCTGTCTGGAATGCAAGCTGCACCAGGCAGTACTAAGGACGCTTCATCTGAAGAAGAAGCTTATGATCCTGAGAACCCATCAATGGAAGAGGTGAATTACATGGGAGAACCCTATGGAAACACCTATAATCCTTCATGGAGAAATCATCCAAATCTCTCATGGAAGGATCAATAGAGACCTCAACAAGGTTTCAAAAACAATAATGGTGGAAGAAACAGGTTTAGCAATGGCAAGCCTTTTCCATCATCCTTTTAGCGACAGACAGAGAATTCTAAGGAGAGCCACTCTGACTTAGCAACCATGGTCTCTGATCTAATCAAAACCACTCAAAGTTTCATGACTAAAACAAGGTCCTCAATTAGAATCTTGGAGGCACAAGTGGGTCAGCTGAGCAAGAAAATTACTGAACTCCCTCCTAGCACTCTTCAAGCAATATAGAAGAGAATCCAAAAGGAGAGTGTAAGGCCATCAACATGGCCAAATTTGGAGAGGAGGAAGAGGCAGTGATCGCCACTGAGGAAGACCTCAATGGACGTCCACTGGCCTCCAATGAGTTCCCTAATAAGGAACCATGGGAATCTGAGGCTCATACTGAGACCATAGAGATTCTATTGGATTTACTTCTGCCATTCATGAGCTCTGATAAGTATTCTTCCTCTGAAGAGGACGAAGATGTCACCGAAGAGTAAGTTGCTAAGTACCTTGAAGCAATCATGAAGCTAAATGACAAGTTATTTGGTAATGAGACTTGGGAGGATGAACCCCCTTTGCTCACCAAAGAACTGGATGACTTGACTAGGCAGAGATTACCTCAAAAGAGACAGGACCCTGGGAAGTTCTCAATACCTTGTACAATAGGCACCATGACCTTCAAGAAGGCTCTGTGTGACCTAGGGTCAAGCATAAACCTTATGCCTCTCTCTGTATTGGAGAAGCTAGGGATTTTTGAGGTACAAGCTGCAAGAATCTCACTAGAGATGGCAGACAATTCAAGAAAACAGGCTTATGGACTTGTAGAGGATGTTCTGGTAAAGATTAAAGACCATTACATCCCTGCTGATTTCATAGTCCTAGAGACTGGGAAGTGCATGGATAAATCCATCATCCTTGGCAGACCCTTCCTAGCCACAGCAAAGGCTGTGATTGATGTTGACAGAGGAGAATTGATCATTCTAGTGAATGAAGAATCCTTTATGTTTAAAGCTCAAGGATATCCCTCTATAACCATGGAGAGGAAGCATGAAGAGCTTCTCTCAAAACAGAGTCAAACAGAGCCCCCACAGTCAAACTCTAAGTTTGGTGTTAGGAGGCCACAACCAAATTCTAAGTTTGGTGTTGAACCCCCACATTCAAACTCTAAGTTTGGTGTTTGGAGGTTCCAACATTGCTCTGAGTATGTGTAAGGCTCCATGAGAGCCCACTGTCAAGCTACTAACATTAAAGAAGCGCTTGTTGGGAGGCAACCCAATGTTATATTTATTTATTTTCCATTGTTATTTTATGTTTTCTATAGGTTGATGATCATGGGAAGTCACAAAATCAATTAAAAAAGTAAAAACAGAATGAAAAATAGAAAGAAAAGCAGTACACCCTGGAGGAAAATTTGCTGGTGTTTAAATGCCAGTGAAGATAGCAAAATGGGCGTTTAACACCAAGTCTGGCACCATTCTGGGCGTTTAACGCCAGGAAAGGGCAAGAAGCTGGCGTTAAACGCCAGAAATGGGCACCAGCCCAGTGTTTAATGCCAGGATTGGCAGAAGGAGCATTTTTGCTTGCCACTTGGTGCAGGGATGAATTATCCTTGACACCTAAGGATCTGTGGACCCCACAGGATCCCTACCTACCCCACCACTCTCTCTCTTCTTCACCCATTCACCAATCACCTTAACACCTCTTTCCCAAAAACCCCTCACCTATCAAATCCCACCATTCTCTTCACCACTCACATCCATCCTTCATAAAACCCCACCTACCTCACCATTCAAATTCAAACCACTTTCCCTCCCAAACCCACCCATATTGGTCGAACCCTACCCCTCTCTCCACCCCTATATAAACCCAACTTCACTCCTTCATTTTCACATAACCTACACACTACTTCTCCCACTTGGCCGAAAAACAAAGCCACCTCCATCTCCTCTATTTCTTCTTCTTCTACTCTCTTCTTTCTTCTTTTGCTCGAGGACGAGCAAACCTTCTAAGTTTGGTGTGGTAAAAGCATTACTTTTTGTTTTTCCATAACCATTTATGGCATCTAAGGCCGGAGAAACCTCTAGAAAGAGGAAAGGGAAGGAAAAAGCTTCCACCTCCGAGTCATGGGAGATGGAGAAATTCATCTCAAGGGTGTATCAAGACCACTTCCATGAAGTTGTGGCCATGAATAAGGTGATCATCGAGGTCCCTTTCAAACTCAAAAAGAGTGAATATCCGGAGATCTGATATAAGATCCGAAGAAGAGGTTGGAAGTTCTTACCAACCCCATTCAACAAGTCGGAATCTTAATGGTTCAAGAGTTCTATGCCAATGCATGGATCACCAAGAACCATGATCAAAGTGTGAACCCGAACCCAAAGAATTGGCTTACAATGGTTCGGGGGAAATGCTTAGATTTTAGTCCGAAAAATGTAAGGTTGGCATTCAACTTGCCCATGATGCAAGGAGATGAACACCCCTACACTAGAAGGGTCAACTTTGATCAAAAGTTGGACCAAGTCCTCATAGACATTTGTGAAGAGGGCGCTCAATGGAAGAGAGATTCAAGAGGGAAGCCGGTTCAACTGAGAAGGCATGACCTCAAGCCCGTGGCTAGGGGATAGTTGGAGTTTATCCAACGCTCAATCATTCCCACCAGCAACCGGTCCGAAGTTACTATAGACCGGGCTATCATGATTCATAGCATCATGATTGGAGAGGAAGTAGAAGTTCATGAGGTTATTTCCCAAGAACTTTATAAGGTGGCAGACAAGTCCTCTACCTTGGCAAGGTTAGCCTTCCCTCGTCTCATTTGTCACCTCTGTAATTCAGTTGGAATTAACATAGAGGGAGACATCCTCATTGATGAGGACAAACCCATCACTAAGAAAAGGATGGAGCAAACAAGAGATCCCACTCATGGACATGAGGAAATTCCTCACCATGAAATCCCTGAGATGCCTCAAGGGATGCACTTTCCTCCACAAAATTATTGGGAGCAAATCAACACCTCCCTAGGAGAATTGAGTTCCAACATGGGACAACTAATGGTGGAGCACCAAGAACATTCCATCCTCCTCCATGAGATTAAAGAAGATCAAAGAATCATGAGAGAGGAGCAACAAAGACAAGGAAGAGATATTGAGGAGATCAAGCACTCCATAAGATCTTCAAGAGGAAGAACAAGCTGCCATCACTAAGGTGGACCCGTTCTTTAACTTCCTTGTTCTTTATTTTCCTGTTTTTCGAAAATTATGCCTTATGTCTATATATGTTTGTGTCTTATGATCATTAGTGTCTTAGTGTCTATGCCTTAAAGTTATGAATGTCCTATGAATCCATCACCTTCCTTAAATGAAAAATGTTCTTAATTAAAAAAAGAGAAGAATTGTATGAATTTTGAATTTTATAACAGATTAATTATTTTGATGTGGTGGCAATACTTTGACTTCTGAATGTATGCTTGAACAGTGCATATGTCTTTTGAATTTGTTGTTCATGAATGTTGGCTCTTGAAAGAATGATGAAAAAATGAGACATGTTACTGAGGATCTGAAAAATCATAAAAACGATTCTTGAAGCAAGAAAAAGCAGTGAATTCAAAAAAAAAGAGATTATGTGTGAAAAAAAAAAAGAGAGAAAGCAAGCAGAAAAAGCCAATAGCCCTTTAAACCAAAAGGCAAGGGTAAAAATAAAGTCGTGATCCAAGGCAAAAAGAGTGTGCTTAAGAACCATGGACACCTCTAATTGGGGACTCTACCAAAGCTGAGTCACAATCTGAAAAGGTTCACCCAGTTATGTGTCTGTGGCATGTATGTATCCGGTGGTAATACTGGAAGACAGAGTGCTTTGGACCACGGCCAAGACTCATAAAAGTAGCTGTGTTCAAGAATCATCATACTTAACTAGGAAAATCAATAACACTATCTGGATTCTGAGTTCCTATAGAAGCCAATCATTCTGAATTTCAAAGGATAGAGTGAGATGCCAAAACTGTTCAGAGGCAAAAAGCTAAAAGCCCCGCTCATCTAATTAATACTGATCTTCATAGATGTTTTTGGAATTCATTGTATATTCTGTTCTTTTTATCCTATTGATTTTCAGTTTCTTTGGGACAAGCAACAATTTAAGTTTGGTGTTGTGATGAGTGGATAATTTATACGCTTTTTGGCATTGTTTTTAGTATGTTTTAGTTAGTTTTTATTATATTTTTATTAGTTTTTATTTAAAATTCACTTTTCTGGACTTTACTATGAGTTTGTGCATTTTTCTATAATTTCAGGTATTTTCTGGCTGAAATTGAGGGACCTGAGCAAAAATCTGATTTAGAGGCTAAAAAGGACTGCAGATGCTATTGGATTCTGACCTCCCTGCACTCGAAGTGGCTTTTCTGGAGTTACAGAAGCCTAATTGGCGCGATCTCAATTGCGTTGGAAAGTAGACATCCTGGGCTTTCCAGCCATGTATAATAGTTTATACTTTGCCCGAGATTTGATAGACCAAACCGGCATTTCAAATCAGCTCAAGAATTCTGGCGTTTAACGCCGGAACTGGCACAGGAATGGGAGTTAAACGCCCAAACTGGCACAAAAGCTGGTGTTTAACTCCAAGAAAAGTCTCTACACATGAAAGCTCCAATGCTCAGCCCAAGCACACACCAAGTGGGTCCGGAAGAGGATTTTTATGTCATTTACTCATCTTTGTAAACCCTAAGCTACTAGTTCTCTACAAATAGGACCTTTTGCTATTGTATTAGACATCTTTTGATCACTTTAGATCTTAGGATCATCTTTGGACGTCTAGTTCTTAGATTATGGGAGGCTGGCCATTCGGCCATGCCTAGACCTTGTTCTTATGTATTTTCAACGGTGGAGTTTCTACACACCATAGATTAAGGTGTGGAGCTCTGCTGTACCTCGAGTATTAATGCAATTACTATTGTTCTTCTATTCAATTCAGCCTGTTCTTGTTCTAAGATATCACTTGTTCCTCAACTTGATGAATGTGATGATCTGTGACACTCATCATCATTCTCACTTATGAACCTGTGCCTGACAACCAC
Organism: Arachis hypogaea; assembly: GCF_003086295.3. NCBI lineage: Eukaryota > Viridiplantae > Streptophyta > Magnoliopsida > Fabales > Fabaceae > Arachis > Arachis hypogaea. Next base: position 46,821,800 of record NC_092039.1, on the reverse strand, counting down.
CTCCGTTCTACCTTTAGATTGAGTGGATATCTCTTGGAACCCCTAATCGGAATCTTCGTGGTATAAGCTATAATTGATGGCAGCATTCAAGAGAATCCGGAAGGTCTAAACCTTGTCTGTGGTATTCTGAGTAGGATTCAAGGATTGAATGACTGTGACGAGCTTCAAACTCGCGATTGTGGGGCATTAGTGACAGACGCAAAAGAATCACTGGATTCTATTCCGACATGATCGACAACCGACAGATGAATAGCCGTGCTGTGATAGAGTGCGTTGAACATTTTCACTGAGAGGACGGGACTGTAGCCATTGACAACGGTGATGCCCAACATACAGCTTGCCATGGAAAGGAGTAAGAAGGATTGGATGAAGACAGTAGGAAAGTAGAGAGACGGAAGGGACAAGCATCTCCATACGCTTATCTGAAATTCTCACCAATGAATTACATAAGTATATCTATCTTTATTTTATGTTTTATTTATCTTTTAATCATTAATCCTCCATAACCATTTGAATCCGCCTGACTGATATTTACAAGATGACCATAGCTTGCTTTACACCAACAATCTCCGTGGGATTGACCCTTACTCGCGTAAGGTTTATTACTTGGACGACCCAGTGCACTTGCTGGTTAGTTGTGCGAAGTTGTGATAAAGAGTTGAGATTGCAATTGAGCGTACCATGTTGATGGCGCCATTGATGATCACAATTTCGTGCACCAGGGAGCAAGCTTGCAACATTAGTGGTAAAGTTAACACCACTAACATCTTTGAATGCCATCTTAACCTATGTTAGTTGCCACATTAGTTGTACTAACATGGGGATTGTTCTGAGGGTTATCTGAAACTGTAGGTTGATCTCGGATGAGATCTGAGTTGGTGGTTGGAGCTAACGTGTCCGACTCTGTTGGACTTGGTGATGATGCTGATCCTTCGTCGCCGGAGGGTGGTGGTTCCTTCAAGAGACTCCGATGTTTAAGTTAGCACGTGCTTTAGGCAGGTTTTTTGTAGAATCTGAGTATGAGTTATACATGGGTGCTCCAGTGTATTCATAATAGTATAGAGTGACTTTTCTAGGGATAAGATAGTTTATCTTATCATATCTTTTGGTGAAGTCATCTTATCTTTTTAAGGGAACCGCCTCATCTTTCTAGGCTTTGGCTACCTCTAGATTTAGGTCGTGTTCCTTTGTTCGGGCCTACTTGGGCCTTTGTAGCGATTTGGCCGAACTCTTTGGAAAGAGGTCAGGGAATCCAGACCTGAAGAGGTCGGTCAGCTTGTCTTTAACTAGCCTGAGTCATACAGCTCGACCCCGGGCATGAACAGTGCCCCTGCTTGAGCTTGGTCTTTCTTCTGAGGTGGTGTCTGCTGGCCGACTTTGACCTCTTTTGGGAAAGCCGAGCTCGAGCATTGTCGATCCCTCTTTGCAGAGCTCCTAAATAAGTTTTTGAATGCAGAGCATTTTCCCTTTAATTGTATCGTGCGCTGCGCTTTCCTAGGGAACGTGTGAAGGTTTTTAAGGACTCATTAATTCCTTTTTGCCGTTTCCTTCTTCCCTCTTTCTCACTTCTTTTTATGAATTTTCAAAGTACCATCCCTTTAGTTCTTTCTTTCGTTTTCTGGCTCATCTCTTTTTTCTGTTGCTCTCAAGTTTTCACGCCTTCATGCTCTCCTTGCTTTAAGAAGTGATCGTTGGGTGTGGGCTCGCCATTTGCTTCCGTCTTCCTCGCCTTCTCATTTTACAGGTTGGTCTTTTGTCTCTTCTTCTTTCTTTCCGCGCTATTTCACGCTTGGAAAGTTTTGATCTTGCTTGGCTTCGTGTTTAGAAAGCTCGAATCTTTTCTGCGTTTGTTGTGCATCTGGTTGTCATTGTAATCTGTGCTTGAGGGTTTCTTCGATTTGTATGAATCGTCATTTTGTTTGAGAGGGATCTTGATCTTTTTCTATTTGTAGCTTGAAGTAGTGAACTGTTACTTTTCAAAAAGGATGGATCTTTAATGATTTCTTATGTGGTCTGTTTGATGTTGATGGCCTGCTGTTTTTGTGTGGACGATTTCTTATAGTTTTGACAAAAATCCCTTTGCTAAAAAAAGATCGTAACTTTTGTGACTTATGACTTTTCTTTTTTGGAATGTCGCTTGTTGAAGGGGGTTGTCTTCCAGAGCATAGACTATAGATTTTTTCCAAATCCTTACTCTGTTATTGCCTCCAAAGGATGCCCCTGGACTTTGGTGTGTGAGTCCTGGGGTCTCCTTTTTGCCATTGTCTTTGACTTCATCTGTATGCTTTGGTTTAAGTTATATCCCTATTGGCACGAGCTATTCTCTTGGTTTGGCCGAGCTGTTGATTAGTAACCCATTTTTCTTTTTTCTTACTATAGGACTAATTGACCCATGCCTTTTCACAAAAATATTGTCGAGACGTTCTCCAAGGTCCCCGAGGGCATGTCTGACTGGCTGGACTCCCTCGTCTTGATGTGCGTCTCAATGGTTAACTCTGAATACTGCGTGCAGCTTAGGAAACATCACAGGATTTGTAGTAGTAGAGATCAGGAGAAGAACTACGAGTTGGTAGCACCTGACCCTAACGAGAGGGTTTGTTTTCCATCTCTGACCCAGGGGGAACGCCCCTTCTTTTTTGCTTATGACTACTTTTTTAGCCAAATGAACATTACCCTTCCTTTTACCTCTTTAGAGACCGATTTGTTGTGGTCATGTAATGTAGCTCCATCCGAACTCCTACGGCTTCATTAAGATTTTTTAGTTGTTGTGCCAAGAATTAGATGTCAAGCCTTCTTAAACTCTCTTTCTTTACCTCTTTGTTTTGACCAAACTTGGGATTTCTGCCAAAAAGAAAGCTTCCTGGATTTCTTTTCGGTCTACCAAAGGAAAAAAGTATTTTCTATATATGACGAGTTTTTTAGGGACTTTAAGAACTACTTTTTCAAGGTCCGAGCTGTTGAGGGAGCTCGACCTTTTTTCATAGAGCCGAATAATGAACCTGCCTTCCCCTTATGTCAGCAAAAGAATGTTGTAGTATCTAGGTATTCGTGGGAGATGCTAGATGATGTTGAGCAAGCTTTTTTGAATGTGATGGAGGAGAATTGGGGGCAACCTCCCTATGTCGACACAAAGAAGTTCTTAGGGGATCCTTCACTTCTTTGAGCTGAGTTGGGTAGTGGTCGACTTCTTTTTTCTCTGCTTTTTGGTTGTTTATTTTGTTGATTTTATCTCTTCCCTCCAATTGTGACTTGACTTTGCTGTCTTCCTTTTTAGAGATGTTGAAGAATGCGGACTCTATGAAGGCCTTTAAAAAGGCAAGGAAAGCGACCGCGGCCTAGAACATCTCGGCCCGAGCTGTGGGGGAGGGTTCTTCTCAGGTTCCCCCTAAGATACCGACCTCCGGCGGTCCTGGGCCGAGGAAGGTTATCACCACTCCTCAGGTTTATATGGTTGATCCTCCCCGATCAACTTCTGGTGCTACCTCTTCTCCCACTGCTGGTCCTCCACCAAAAAGACAGAGAGCTGTTAAACCCTTTGATTTGGATGCCCCGGATTTTGATGCAGTTGGATTTGTCAATCATCAAATTGCTCTTTATGGTGTTATTCCTACGAATGATGTATCCATTCTCTGCCATCTGGACTTCATTAGCCGAAGTAGCATTAAGATGGCGCACATGGGAGTAGCCTTATTCTGAACTGCCCAGGATGCTCCAGTTCATGCGACGAAGGCTTTTATGGACGAGGCCAAGTCAGAGTACGATAGGATCAAAGGTTTGAAGGAGAAACTCGAGGTAAAGGTGGCCAAGCTGGAGCAAGATTTAGAGAATGAGAAGAATCGGGCTACTGCTGCGGTGGCTTATGCAAATCTGGTTGAGGAGATGGCGCAGAAGCATAAGGAGAGCTATGTCCAGACTTATGGTGAGCTGATGGAGGTAAGGGAGAGGTTGGAATCTGCTCAGGCTGATTATACCAAGCTTCAGGGCCATCTCGTGGGCAGTGTGACTGCTGCTTATGAGAATTTGTGGAGAATGGTAAGATCGTCCCTGCCCCAGATGAAGATGATTATGATATAGACCCTACTCCTATGCCATCCGCCAAAGCTTCTATTGCCCCGATTTCTTCAACTCCTACAGCTGAGGTCGGTCATCCCGAGTTGGATCCTGATGTTCAGATCCTGAACCGGCCGGATGGAACCGTTGATGTCATCCTGCTTGCAACTCGTCCTCCTTCACCTTGAGATGCCGCCACTGGGAGTTTTTGCATCCTTTGTAGTTTTTTATCTGTTTTTTGTATCTTTATGGCCCGGCTTGTGGGTCTTTGAACTCTATTTTTGGCAGCTTGTAGTTTTTTTATTGTGACATTTTAGTTGTTTTTCTTAGCAACTTTATTTAGAAAAACAAATGCTTTTGAACTCTTGAGGTCGACTTTCGGATGGCCTTCTAAGTTTTTACAGTAGCTTCGCTTCTCTTGGTATGTTTGTTCGCAATCTTTTGGAACTTTCCAAGAATCTTTTAAGAGTGTTGGAGCTTTTGTTACCCGACCTCTTTTTTGATTGCCCTTGTGTTTGTTTATTTCCTGATCTAGTCGAAGTGACCTTTGAGGCTAGCTTTGTTCAGCTATTCTTTTTAGTATTCTTATAGAATACTTGTAAATTGATTTTGGTGAGGTCGTGACCTTTTGGTTCGAGCTGCATCCCTTTTAGCGCACGGCTTCTACTGGTTGACTCTTCTTGTCAAATCTTCTCGAGTTATTTATAGTGATCCCTTTTTAATCAGACCTCGCCGAGTCTCTTTTTATGGGTTTACTTTTTTATAACTCTTTCACTTTGATTGGCTTGGGCTGACTTCTTCATGTCGATCTCTCTCGAGTTATTTTTAGTAATCCATTTTTAGTTGGACCTTACCAGGTGTCTTTTTATGCATTACTTTTTATAACTTCGTAGTTTTGATCGGCTTGGGCCGATTTCTTCATGTCGGTCCCTTCTAAGTTATTTCTAGTAATCCACTTTTGATAAGGGATGGCCAGGCCTCTTTCTATGGATTACTTTTTATAAGTTTGTCACTTTGGTCGATTTGTCCGACTTTCTTTATGTCGGTCCGTTCTAAGTTATTTTTAGCAATCCATTTTTTCTCAGACCTCGTAAGGCCTCTTTCTATGGATTACTTTTTTATAACTTTTTGCATTAATCTATTTTTGTCGCTTTTTCATCTTGCCGATTTTGTTGTGATCGGACGGTGAATTTGGTTTTTACCTTGCAGGCCTGTAGCTTTGTCGTGATCGGGCAGTGAATTTGGTTTTCACCTTGCCGACCTATAGCTTTGTCGTGATCGGCTGGTGAATTTGGTTTTCACCTTGCCGACATGTAGCTTTGTCGTGATCGGGTGATGATTTTTTGCATTCAGATTAATGCGTCTTGGTAAAGAGACTTTGTAGAAAATCTAGAAAACTTTATTCAAATAGAAAAATAGACATATAGGCAAGAATATATACATGTGGATGTTTACCCTTCTAAGTCAGGTAATTTTGCAGATCTTGGCTTGGTGCCTCGTTAAAAAACCTTTTTTCAGGAAAAAGAGTGCACCTTGTCCTAAGATATTTTATTACCTCTTAACTATAATACATTCTTAGGTTACAGGCGTGCCATGACCTTGGTAGCTCTCGCCCCTCGAGTTCGGACACTGATGACTTACATCATCTACCCTTTTTTCTTGCATAAAAAGGACCATAAAAGAGGCATAATCTCATTTGATCATTGCAATTCATGCCTTAATTGATGAATATCATAGTACATTGCTATGAAATGAGTTTGTATTGAATTTCAAGCGAATATGACATCAAAAATGGGAAGGAAACAACTAAAGAAGTGGGCGTGTGAAGCATGCGTGCCACTTGGAACAGACGCCACAAAAAATGTATTGGCATGGCACGCCAGAAGCTGGGTGTGGCACACTGGTATAACATTCCAGAGAGCAACAATAAAGACCATTAAAGGGGCATGGCACACCAGAAGCTGGGCGTGGCATGCCAACTAATCACAGAGAAGAGTCATCACTAGGGCGTGCCACTTTGTATCGAAGGCGTGGCACGACAGTTCTAGAAATTCACTTGGGCATGCCACTTGAGGATCAAGGCGTGGCACGCCAAGCCTAAGAGACCCACAATTGAATGGGTGTGCCACTTGAGCTACATGGGGTGGCACGCTGGTATAAGAGTCCAGAAAAGGGGTTGAAGGCTAATGAGGTCTGGGCATGCCACTTGAGCAACCAGGCATGGCACGCCAATAAACAAGAAGGCCAATAAAAAGGCTGGGCATGCCACTTGGTGTCAAAGGCGTGGCACGCCAGCTCAAGAAGCCTCACTAAGGCGTGCCACTTGGTATCGAAGGCGTGGCACGCCAGCTCAATTATCCCACT